>NW_022990295.1:1031748-1131690 GCF_902827175.1 Gymnodraco acuticeps | reverse complement strand
ACCTCTCATACAATACTGTGTGTGTGTGGTGTGTGTGTGTGTGTGTGTGTGTGTGTGTGTGTGTGTGTGTGTGTGTGTGTGTGTGTGTGTGTGTGTGTGTGTGTGTGTGTGTGTGTGTGTGGTGTGTGTGTGTGTGTGTGGTGTGTGTGTGTGTGTGTGTGTGTGTGTGTGTGGTGTGTGTGTGTGTGTGTGTGTGTGTGTGTGTGTGTGTGTGTGTGTGTGTGTGTGTGTGTGTGTGTGTGTGTGTGTGTGTGTGTGTGTTGGATCGTTGGAGCTATGTGCAACTCAAGGCATATGCTCGAACGGGAGCTGCCTGGACGCTGCAATCATGTTGCGCACTGAGTGTGCTGACTTTCCGTACAATGTCCCACTGTCTGGCTTCCTGCATAAAGTCAAGTGCTCGGCGCAGTTGTGGCGAAATATCGCTCCTCTGTTTTCATTTAAACAGCTCCATATCCATTAGCGCAGCAAGCTAGCACCAGATGCTAACAACAACAATGCACGGAAGGTCTCTCTCTCGCTCACTCGGGCCACACATACACACACCCTCCCGGTCCTCCCAACAGCCAGTCGGTGCCTGCCGGTGAGCGTGGAAGTGTGGTCTGCCTCAAGCGGGCGGCAGGAGCGGGGCTGTCAGCATCAGCTTGTAGATGGTATTTTAAACTTGATGCGCTCTGAAACTACGGGGCGGCCGACAAAAAATACACATGCGTTAATCGCGTTAAAATAATAAGTGGCGTTAATTTTTTTTTGCATTAACGCGTTAACTTGACAGCCCTAATTGTTACTTAACAGATTAGCTTTAAAACCTCTCACTTACACTACCTCTCTGTTGCTCCCATCAGACGACTTCCTCGGCGCCACATCATCATCTCATCTCGACTTCACCCCACCTCTGGACCACAGCTTCACCCATCTGCCCGCCACCTCCACACCTCCCACAGGATCATTTCTGCTGAGCCCCGTTATGTCTCCCAGCGAGGAGCGCGACACCACCCTCTCGGTCAGCAGCGACAGCGTCAGCCTGCCGACCCAGGTGGAGGTGCGGCCAGAGCCCGTTGCCGCGGAGCTGTCTGAAAAACTGACAGAAGCTAGCTTAGAAGACGCTGCGGACAAGACACAAGAAGAGCAGAGGCCCGGAAAGAGTGACTTACCTCCTGAGGCTCCAGTGGAGGCTGTTACTCATCCAGAGGTCCGTGTTGATGAGACGTCAGTCCCGGCTCCTGCCCCCCCCCCTAAACCAGAAGCAGCAAAGGAAGAAGGGCCACAGGACCTGAGAGTCTTCGAGCTCAACTCTGACAGCGGGAAATCTACGCCCTCTAACAACGGCAAGAAAGGTATGATGACGTGAGGATGTTTTTCTGTTGGCAGAGAGATTCATACTGTTCCAGTTTGGGAGTAGACACCAAAAAGGGATTAGGTTTAGTGATGTGGTTATAAGTTTTCCACTAAATTGGATTAGAAGGTCACTGAAATATTTTGTCTCCAGGGTCCAGCACGGACGTGAGTGAGGACTGGGAGAAAGACTTCGACCTGGACATGACTGAAGAAGAAGTGCAAATGGCGCTCTCTAAAATAGAAGCTTCTGGAGAGGTCAGTGTTATGACATCCACCATAATGTTAAAGAGGACATATTATGCTCATTTTCAGGTTAATATGTGTATGTTGTGTCTCTACTGTGACATGTTTACTTCTTTTTAATGTTCAAAAAGGTCATATTTATCTCAGACTGCCTGTGCTGTAGCACCTCTTTTCACCCTCTGTCTGAAACCAGAGCCCATTCCGCTCTGATTTGTTAGCTGGCTAGCTTTGTCATGATTGGGGAGATCTGTAGGAAATGTCCTTCCCCTTAGCCTATCATGCACATTGTGAGTGAGCGCTAGACAATAAAAGCGTTAGTGTTAAATAGTTATGTTACGGAAGTAAACAAGGGATTCCAATGGAGGCGTTTCAGGCAGGAAGGGGGTTGGTGGGAGAAAAACCCCCTCTGGAGGGAACTCTGAGATTTTAGCCTTTGCAGACAATTTACTGCACAAAAACCTATATAAAGCATAATAGGAAAGGGGAAACCCCAAAAAGCATAATAAGGCCTCTTTAAATGAAATTATAAACACAATGGGAATGTTTTACTAACCGGTTTCCTTTCTTTTTTCTACTAGGTGGATGAAGACTGGGAGAACTGGGAATGAAAGCCACAGCAACACGAACTCTGTCCCGCCATTAAAGCTAGTTCTCGGCAGATGAACCATGCTAACGTGTTTTAACTCTTTGTCCACACTGTCACCATGTCATGATTGTCAGTAGGGGATTTTCCGGCGGGTTTGGACTATTAGGTAAACCCGTTAAAAAGAGCAACGGGGAAGACCAAGGCAATAAGAATTACAACGCTCTGTCAGCTGTCCTGTTAGTGCAGATAGCTAGCGTGGGTAATGACTCAGGTCTTGGCTCATTTCTTTGATTAACTTCTGTCTTAGAAACACTAGTCACTACCTGTTTGAAACCCTAATGACACACGGTGACAGGTCAGAAAGGAATCACCGCAGCAGGCGAAGGAGCTATCCCATTTTTTCTCTTTATGCCATAAATAAATCCAGTATGTCGCGAGTGCATTGCAAGTTGAGCAATGCCTCTAAACGGCTGTAAAATCGCCATAAACGATAAAGCTTGCTAAGATGAATAATGATGATCGATTCACCCCGTGTCCCTTTCTTTCTTTCTCATCTTTATTATGCAAGTGCATATTCAAAATGGAAAGCACTTTTAATTCTCTGGAAGAACTCCCAACTCTAAATATATGGCCTTGTAAAACCCACACATTAGTGTGATACGTTATCCAAATATGTTTCTTTGTTACAAGTCAGTCACCTGAAACCCAACCAGCTAATGTGTCATCATGAGTTATTTCCTGTCGGTCATATCTTGTGAATTGATAAGCTTGTTGCAGCCTGTAATTCTGTCACTTTATGAGTTGTGTCTTATTTGGGTAGAGGGAATCATTAATGACTTGTTAAAGAGATATTTGACTTAAAGAAGAGACTTCAAAGTAATGTTATGAAACCGGATGTTCTGGCTTGAAATTGAGGGTAGCATCTGTTGTTATTTACTCGTAAAGGATCATATGACAAATCATTGAATTTAAGTGTTTCTCTGGAGCTAAGTGGCTCAGCAGGAAGTGTGCCAACGCGAGACGTGAGCACGCTCCATGCTTTCCGGAGTTCCTTTCCCATCATCTGTAATGTAATCGAGAAGAATAATCCTAGAGATTTAATATTTATACTAAAAAAATAAATGCTTAACTATTGTATAATGTGCTTTGGATTGCATGTCTGTGCAATAACATGCAAAACATTGTGCAGATAGTTACCATTGAGTTGTATTTATTTTCTTTTTGGTAAAGACATTGGCTGTTCTTCAGGTCTTTGTGTTCTGGCAATGTGTTGCATGTCTCTTCTGTGTATTTCCTTCAGATTCACTCTTGAAACAAATCAAAGTGGTTCTACACACATCTGTTTTCAAAGCTGTCAAGTTCTTTCTTATTTTTAGTCACTATATTTTCTCTAATGATCGTTGTCATTAAAGGATTCATGGCTAATGGGCTTAGTGTCATGCATTAGGAAATAATCCAGTGTGCAGTTTTGCTACTAAAGAAGGAAAAAACTGACGAGTGTGTTAAAACCAGACGAGGCTACAGAACATTATAATTAGCGGAGCGTTGGGGATCTTCAATTACAGTGCAGGCTGCACACAGGAAGTCACCACTCATACCAACACCATTTGCTCATGACACCAGCCGAGTGGTTGAACTACGGGCAGAAAGGTCTATTGAAGTAGAATTTCATAATAAAAGGAAACCACTCAAAAGATTTCTTAAAAGCTATAAAAAAGCCAAACTTTTAATATGAAATGCTTGACTTTCTTAAGTATTTGCTCCTGGCGTTACAGAGGAGTTTTAAAGCTATCTGTGCCCCCATACTGAATTATTTATGTGTCTGTGGGTGGGGAATTTACCACTCAGTTTTATAAATAGCAATTGAATCTATGATCATTTTAGTTGTCAATTCTCGAAATGTATGAACCCACAGCCTGAAGAAACCGTGTGGGTGTACTTTTCAGGTTTGACTGACTCTTAAACCTTTTCCTCCGCATTTACAGTATGAGCATAGCTTATTATTTACATATTTGAGTAATCCTTTCATGCACATTGATTTGAATGGTTAGGGTGTTCAGTTGACTTTGCAATGTAATGCTTTCCTTGCGAAATAATATTGTACATCTTTACATACAGCCCCCTCACTTTATAGCCTTAAGTATTTTTTTAAATAAAGAAATCCTTAAACCCTTAATTTTATGCTGCTGGTGTTTTAACAGATTTCTACATCAGCGTTAATTCCTTTTCATAGAATCAAATATTTAAATTAAAAAAAAAGATTATAGCATTTATTGGTCATATTTATAGATATTTTGGACATTGTTTTTTTCACAATTCACAACTACTATCTCTGGATATATAGGGGTCCTTTTTAAAATGTGTTTATTTTGTGGGTTTGAACATTGTTTGGCTACACCGCATGTGTTTGTAATGAATGTCTCTTTAAGGTCGTTGAGGTTCCAACAAATTTGATTTTTTGAATTATACAGTATAGATGAAGTTTTTAAAATGCCTGCAGTATAATGAACAGTCACCTGATGGCGCTGCTGCTCCATTTCGGCCGCCCCTGTCTCAACCTACCACTCCTTTTCTTTCAGCATCCATCTCACAGACATGGATCTGCCACATGTTCTAACATACCGTAGTTGATCATCGATCGCATTTACAATTTTATTTCTCTATTTTTCTTTCATTTTCACACAGAAGCTCTTCAAACTTGCCCTCTCTGGATGCCCCAGGAGCATCAGCAGGCAGCCATTGAAATGTTGATATGATCTATGTGGTGGCATCAGCTGGGCTAATGTAGGTCACTGTGCAGGGACACCTGTGCACAGCCGGCTCTGCAACATGGATGCTGCTGCTTGTAAAGATGGCTACTGTGTGTCTCTTTCTCTTGGTACACACAATATAGTGGTGGGTGTGGTCTTAGGGGGGCTGGATGATGAAACATAAGGGGTTGCCAATGCCAAGAGAAACACAGCATCTGAGCAGAGGAACATTTGCACAGAGCCCCAATCTCCCTTTGAAATGTACACAATTTAAGAATGAATAGAAAGAACCTTGGACCATGACCTGCTGCAAGTATGCTAATAGAGATATTAAAAAGAGATTAGGCATGGAAAAGTCATAACATTCTCTGTAAAGACTAAGATTTTTTTAGCTGTGTTTATGTCACTGCAATGAAAATGTACCTGTGATGTTACTGCTCTTTTCCCTGAAATCCAGCACCCTGACACCCCTATGGTAATGGCTTATGCATATGCTGCCCTAACCGGACCCCAAAAAACACACACACCATATACATTACATTCTTACTC
Organism: Gymnodraco acuticeps; assembly: GCF_902827175.1. Lineage (NCBI taxonomy): Eukaryota > Metazoa > Chordata > Actinopteri > Perciformes > Bathydraconidae > Gymnodraco > Gymnodraco acuticeps. Next base: position 1,126,224 of record NW_022990295.1, on the reverse strand, counting down.
TGTTCCCACCCAGAGGCCTTAGTCAGCAGAAAGGCTGTAAAGGAATTTCCTGTTGAAGCCCACCGCTCCCTGGGCCTGGTTTGTGTGTGTGTGCGCTTTACATTACCTCCTGCTCTAACCAATGTCATTTACAGATAATTTCACCCTGGACAGACAATGAGGGGGGTGGACGCCGATCAGACAGGGCAGAGAAATACTTCCCCCCTGAGGATCTATACATCCCCCCCTCCCTTCCCATCGTAATCCATCCTTGAACCAAACACTTCCTGTTTCTCTTTCTGCCTCTTTGACTTTCTCTCTCAGCTATCCCCGTCCATGTATATATATATATATTTATAGTTTCATTTCTGCCATAAAAATACTCATTTTCAGTGCATCTGACACACACACACACACACACACACACACACACACACACACACACACACACACACACACACACACACACACACACACACACACACACACACATACATACATACAAATGCATCCACACAGAGAGACTGAGAGAGTGTCAGGATGAGGTCATTGTCTTGAGAGCGAGTATTATTCTCAGCACCCTAAAGGGAGAAACCCTGTAACCCTTCTGCCTTTCAATACGCACAAAAGACTCCCTTTGAGAAAGGAGGCAGACTCCTATGGAATGTGTTACCAGGGTTTTCTATACTGACTTGCCTCCCATTGCACACTCATTGTGTGTGTGTGTGTGTGTGTGTGTGTGTGTGTGTGTGTGTGTGTGTGTGTGCGCGCGTGTGTGTGTATGTGTGTGTGTGTGTGTGTGTGTGTGGAAATGCATCTCTGGGCTTTTGTGCAGGGTGTGAATTCTCTGTATGAATTAGCTTGTAATAAGCTTGAGTGTATACAGTTCACACTGTCCTCACAGTTCTTTCGGACAGTTAGCTATACTATCAATCTGACAGGAACTATATATGCAAGAACTACACGTCCAACATAGTTTGCCATCAAGAGAGAAAATGCAGCCACTATGCTACGTGTTGAGCCTTAACTGAGCCTTGTGGGGGAGAAAAAAACTTCTAAAGGACTCTTGAGATGCCTCCGGATTTTTCCATGACAAACCATCGCCTTTCCCAATGTCGAGCGGTGGGAACAGGCCACTTTGTTTGTACGAAGCAGTGTCTGGGAGGAATGCGGGGTTTAGTCGGGGAGGGAGGGGGGTGAAGTATGATAACTCCCACTCCATTCAGATTTATGGTCAAGACAGAGGGGCTCCTCTGGATGCATGTCAGGGGACTAGTACAACACCGCCCCTCTACTCCGAGCCTGCCAAAGCAAATGTTTAGCCGAACAAACCCCTCGCTATTCTTTAAATCCTTCTCTGTCTTCCTATGCTGAGTCTCTCTTTATGTGCCATCATATGGAAAAGTGAGTCTTCTGTGAAGCTTTTACACGGCACATTTGAGTTCACATTTCAATCTGCACCTTATATATGCGGTCTATGGTCTGCACTTTGAGGAAACATTAGCAATCCTAAGTAGTACTTGGTTTTGAGTTTTAAACATGATTATTAACCAGACTTGGCCATGATGACTGATTTTCGAGACCGTGGAGAGTGTCAGGTTGGCAGTGTGAGAGGGTTCATGTTTGAAAAGTCTTGCTGTTTAAAAGGGTAGTCTGGTTACTTTAGCAATTTCATTAATATGTTGACATTTTGGAATATAGGCTTTTGAGCTTTCTAGCTGAGAGTTAGCTGGGAAGATTGATACCACTCACACGTGTGTACGGTGCACTCCGTTAGCTTAGCTTAGCATGAAGACCGGAAACAGAAATAGCTAGCCTGCTCTTTCCAAAGGCTATAGGAAGTCCCTGATCCCAGCCAAGAAAAACACCGTCACATAATGACCCCCGCTAAACCACAACCTTTAAACAATCGAGATATAGCGTGTACATTATTGAACTTAGACACTGGTAGGGGAATTTGTTGATAGCAGTTGGACAGAACCAAGCTGCTGTTGTATTGTCCACATACAATCTTAAATGTTTTTCCCTGGCTTTGGCAACTGATTTTGCAGACACCACTTCCTGGAAAACATGTACACTTTACATGGAAAAGATGCTGAAATATCATGTTCAGATTCCGTTTAAATTGTTTCTCAGATTCATTGGTCTCGATGTGCAAGTTCTAACACAGCGGGGGTCAAACTTTAAAACAAGTTTTTCAAAACCCACCTGTTCCCAGATGAACCCAAAAGAGACAATTGCAATCGCAGCCCCAAGCCTGAGACTCAGCTGTGTTCATTATGTCCTCTCTTCCAATTATTTTAACAGCTATAGACCAGCCTCGCTGAATGTCCTGTTCCCCTCCGGCTCCTCCTCTTTTCATTACTGTCCCATTCATTCATTTATTCTCAGTCGGGACACCAGTGGACCCATTCATCTCTCTCTCAATGTGTCTCCCTCCATCCCTCTCTCCCTGGTCTAATCAGAGGACCACACACTCCCTCATCTCATCTGATGTTGGGTAATTGAAGGTGAAATTGTTTGGGTGTTGCAGGACAGCAGAGGCGATGTTGAATTTGAATGTCTTCAGCCATGCAAATAGGACTGTCCGAACTTGATAGTGAAGCTGACACAAGCTAGCCTGTTATATAAATCATCTTTGTAAATTGTAGCATCCACGTCAATCCCTGCAGAGAGCTCTCTGTAGACGAGGCCGAGGGCTGCTGTGAGGACTGCTGTTCGACTAAGTTTAGTAGTTAAAATAGACCAGGGACGGGATTATTCTGCCAAGTAAACATGTCATTGATTGTCCTTTTTCTTTTAATGAAATAGGAAAATAAAATAGATCTTGTCTAGTATTGATCTTTAGTAGGTGAATATTGCTGCTATCAGAAATAATTACCCCGGTGATCCCTTAACTTTCCATTTGGTGCCATTATCAGGTTAAAATGTAATCGTAAATTACTTCAAATCAGTTTTAGCTAAACCTTATGTTGAATGCTAATTAGCAAGCATATTACAATGCTTACTTGCTAAATTAAGGCAGTTAACATTGAACATTACATTTACTAGACATTTTAACATTGTCATTCGCGTGTTAGCACGTCAATGTTAACATGTTCGTGTATTCATGCTAATCTCTTTTCACATAGCTGACATGCTACAGGAAAATATGTGTAACCTGAACTCCTTTCTATAACAAGGACTCCTTAGTTGCCACAGGAAGTTGGCAAGTGGCCATTAGGTTCACCTCCTCTTCTGTCTGGAGTGGAAGCTGAATCAGTCTTGGCAAGCAGCAAAGCAGCAATGTGTGTAAATGAGATATGGTGAATCTATGAGGTGTGTATGTTTGTATAGAAAGGAAAAGGGAACAAAACAGGCCTGTCACCTTGGCTAATCCTAATCCTAGCCAGCAATTGTGTCCAGTGTCAACCCCTCTGCTGAAAGTCATTTATAGGTCTGTGCTTATCCTGGAGGAAAAGAAAAGGTGAGGCGACTGTCTCCTCCCTCGATGCTCTCCGGTCAGCCAAACCTGCTGATCCTGGTGCTGGCGGCCCCTGGAGACCTCTCCTCCTCCAACGGCCCAATTCAGGGGATCCGATTGACAGTGGGACTGTAGGGGTAGGGTGTAGGGCGTGGTTTGGGATTGGGCCGTTCTCCTGGCGAGACCTCAAATCATCTTCATAATATCTATCAAACTATAGATCGTACACATCCACTGGACGTAGATTCTAAAAGTACAATATACACTCCTCGCTAGAAATCTAATCAAAAAGCATTTTAATGACCAAACTATTCCACAATTTAGGATTTTCCAGAGAGGGTTATTTTTTAATAAACGACCATCCGGAGCGTTTGCAATCAACGGGAGCATGTTGTTTCTTACACAACCACTAGAGGTGCTACACTTTAAAACGTGACTATGGGTCGTAATAAGCTGCTGACCAATCGACCTATTTGGTCGTTTTTTGTAGGAGGACAGGCTGGAAAGATTGGGGAGTAGCTGAACTAATTTATAAAAGCTGAAATTATGATTTTATAAAACAGAGTCATGAATAACATCTCAACACACATCTTGTGCAAGTGTGTGAACACTAGTAAGAAAGCAAGAACAGAACATGAAACAGCTAAATGTGAGTCAAGTAAACAGGTTAAAGAGGTAGTTAAAGGATACATTGTTTAAATAGTTATCCTAAAGTAATGGATAACAGTTCAAAACAGATAGCTAAAAGTAATAAAGGAAATATTAATTAACGTATCTTAAAGGCTGGATACATGTCTTAGATAAGCTTGCTATAAATGTATAAACTGTTTAATACAGTATCCCTGAAAAAGATACATTGCTTATTAGAGGTGGGGTAGGTAATTCACTTCAGAAACACTTTTTGTTATATTCCATGGAATGCTCTTAACATTACATTACATTACATTGCATTTAGCTGACGCTTTTATCCAAAGCGACTTACAATAAGTGCGTTCGACCAACAAAATACAAACTTGAAGAAAAGAGAATCATCAGGTTTCATAGAGCTAAAACATTTCAAGTGCTACTCAACTGGCTTTAGATAAGCCAGTCCTTTATTAGTATATAAGTGCTTTGTTAATAGTTCTATCGCTCGAAGTGGAGTCGAAAGAGATGAGTTTTCAGTCTCCCCCGGAAGATGTGTAAGCTTTCTGCTGTCCTGATTTCAATGGGGAGCTCATTCCTCCATTTTGGAGCCAGGATAGCAAACCCACGTGTTTTTGCTGATGGGAACTTGAGTCCCCCTCGCAGTGAGGGTGCAGCGAGCTGTTTGTGTCTTAACATCCCGATACCAATGAATACATTAAATGCTTTGACAATAAATATATAAAAAAATGTCATCTGTGGAAGCCGTGGCGCTGTAAAAAGCACGACCAATCATTTTAGCTGGCCCGGCTAAAATAACTGGATGGCCTACCTGCCTGTCAGCCTTCCATCTGTGCACAAACTTATCTCGTGCCCTCATTGGTCATGTGCGCGTTCGTGTGTGTTGGAGGAGGGGGCAGATTTTTTTCGGCTGCGTACTTTCACATTCTAGTGCACTCAAGCGGGTTTCTCCATTCTTACCTACCCTACCTTTAAGATATAAGCCAAAATTAAATAATACATTGTTGGCAAAATTATCCGAACTGCCTTAACCAAAAAAGTATAGTGTAAAAATGTTCACTGATATTTTATCATTTATATAAAATCCTGTTTTACATCTGTTTATGACTAATGGTGTCCATAAAGCAGTTCAACATGCTTAGAGGTGCCTGGCAGGTTTCTGATTATTTTCTGATTCACAATAAAAGTAAATGGATTTACAATGGGAATTTTGAATTTTGTACCTTTTAAAAAGGTGTGCTCATGAAGGTTGTTTATTTGAAAAACATGTGCCAGGGGAGGAACCCCTGGCACACTTCTAAGCCCTGATTGTCTTCAAATCCTAGAAATGCCCTGTGTCCACCGGACCAGTTGCTGCGACTGTTTTTTGGCTCCTGGCCGCCTCTCATTTGCAACAATGGCAGGCAAAGTGTCCCTGCTCTAAAGGGTACTTGGGCTCTTGGGGTGCATGCGACAAATAAAGTTGGTAACCACTAGGGAAGAGGATGACTATACACCCTCCTTCCTAGGGGCAGAATCCTCCCTCCGGTTTCTCTACCCTACACACATGTACAATACAAGTTGGCTAGAGAGTAGTCATAGCAGTTATTCACTTTCCTCCAGTCCACCTTATTAGTTTTTCTCTGGAACGTTTCCACCAAGTGAAATCCAATGCAGGAGTGCTGCAAGGGGGTATGGGAGAGAGAGTGACAGGAACATGCAAAAGTAAAGGTCGCATTTCACGTCACCATCCATCATTTTTACAGTTGGGGCTGCAGACTTTGGGTTTTGCACGTCTTAGCAGTGTGGAGTGGGTGGTAAAGTGGTGGGAGAGGTGCCAGGGGAGTGTGTGTGTGTGTGTGTGTGTGTGTATGTGTGTGGCCTAGCATTACTATACTTGTGGGGACCTAAATCTGTTTACACAGTGTGGGGACTCGCCTCCCTTATGGGGACAAAATGGAGGTCCCCATGAGGGGAATCATTAATTTTAGGGTGAAGGCTTGGTTAGGTTTAGGGTTAGGATAAGTCTCCAGGAAATGCATGTAAGTCAATGTAAGGTCCCCTGAAGTGATGTATACATGGTATGTGTGTGTGTGGTGTGTGTGTGTGTGTGTGTGAGTGTGACACTGTGGACTAGGGGAGTGTGGACTTTTAAGATAAACTGGTCTGATGAAAGAGGAGCCCTCGGCCTTGCAGTGGCCCCCATCATCCATCTGGAGATGTCACCTGCGAGTTTGTGTTAGTGAGTGTGTGTGAGTGTGTGTGTGTGTGAGTGTGTGTGTGTGTGTGTGTGAGTGTGTGTGTGTGTGTGTGTGGCCTAGCATTACTATACTTGTGGGGACCTAAATCTGTCTGCACAGTCACGTGTGGGGACTCGCCTCCCTTATGGGGACAAAATAGAGGTCCCCATGAGGGGAATCATTAATTTTAGGGTGAAGACTTGGTTAGGTTTAGGGTTAGGGTTAGGGTAAGGTTAAGGGTTAGGCATGTGTTGGTTATGGTTAAGGTTAGGATAAGTCTCCAGGAAATGCATGTAAGTCAATGTAATGTCCCCTGAAGTGATGTATACATGGTATATGTGTGTGTGTGTGTGTGCAATTGCTGTGTGGAGTTTTAGAGTATTAAGTGACCCCGCACTAAGGCCTCTGGGAAGTAAGAGTTGTCAGATGGAGGGATGATGCCTCTCAGTTCTACTACTCCCCAAACCCATTCATGTGTTTTACGTGCACGCTCTCATGTGCACACTATAAGCACAAGGGTGTTGTAGTATGAAGCACTTGTCAAAGACAGACACCGCCCATGTTCAGCGGGAACCTGAAACCTCGCCGAACATGGGAGGAGGAAAAGAGAGGGAAAGAAAAAAGTGAAGGAGACATTTAGGGGCCCATGAGTGCCAGCGGTATCATTACCTCCACATTTCACTTGATGAAACCCATTTGGCTGGATTAGTTTCACACTCAATGGGACCCCGAGGTGAAGGGAGCCTCCTATCAAGACAAGCGAGCTGCAGATGAAGAGGAAGAAGACCCCCTGCGAACTGGCTCCGCCTTTCTCCACAACAAAGGGACGGTAACTGTTTCTGCAGACTCACAGCGGCAGGGCTTCATACCTGGCAAGCGTCAGACGTGTGTGTGTCTGTGTGTGTTCAAGTGAGGAAGTATATCTGGACTGAATGCCAGCCGAGTTGCCAGTCTGAATGAGAATCAAGGACAATGATTGGACTCGCCAAATAGTAGGGGATATTAAATCTAGGAAGCAAAACCACTTGATAATGAGATGTTATGGTGCTGTGTGAGAGAGTGCATGTACAATGACACATTTGTGTGTTTGTGTTCACACCTGTGGGCTCTGTCATCCTTGCTCCTAATTATCTGCAGCATAAATCAACGGTGGGTTCGTTGCCATGGCAGCCAGCGGTAGGCAGGTGGTAATGGTAGCAGGAGAGCACCAGAGCTATTTCATTAACCTTTAAAGGACTTATTTATTTTAGTAGCGGCACTATGAATATAAATTTGCCATTTAGAAAGGGGGAAATGACCGCCTAATAAAAAATGTGAGGACCGAGCGAAGGTCACACACACACACACACACACACACACACACACACACACACACACACACACACACACACACACACACACACACACACACACACACACACACACACACACACACACACACACACACACACACACACTTCTGTCTCTCTTGCTCTGCCAGGTTTTAGCCACATTAGCTTAGCAGCTCAAGGGATGGCAAGGACGGTCAGTGGTTCTCAAACTTTTTTCACTCATGTACCCCCTTTGAAAAAAAAATTCAGCCAAGTACCCCCTGATCAGCGCAAAAACTATTTGTTAAGGAAAAAATGCCTATATAAAGAGGTACAGCGCTGCGCCATCAGTGTCTGATTTATTAAAACAACAACCTTGTAACTGAGAGACACTTAAATGCTACATTTCAAATGTTTACAATCCATCACTAATTTCATGGCAAACCAATTTTAACAGCATGCAATAACACTAAGACGACATTGGTTGCATTGAACTGATCTTTTTAATAAGTTGTACTTACAATTTAGTGAGAAACATGGGCTTGTGCTTCACTGAGGATCTTTGTTATTCTCGATGACAGGGAGGCAAAAAATATATGAGCATTTTATGAGCATGGGATTTTGACCCCTCATATAAACATTATGCATAATGCTGCGCTATACTTTGCGGCCACACGCCGTTGCCAAGCAACGCTTATTGTTTAGGTGTCCTTTGATAAGCAGGCAGTCATATAATTAACTAGAACTAGCTAGAGCTGATAGATTTGGATATAGACGCGAGTGAAGTATAACCTGACGCGAGAGAGAGATCAGAGAGCAGATCAGCTGCTGCTGACGGAGAACACGCAGCTCTGCATGATCACAGCTCCGCCGCTGTGACGGACCGTTGAGCCGAGCAAAAATACACTAAGAGTTAGACCTAACACACAGTTTATCTACTCTGGAACTAGCTAAACTAGTTAGAAATATATGTATTCTTTACTGTCGGGTCACTTATTACAGGTTCAGCGAGCTGCACGAGACTGACGGGCTGTCAGGAGAGGGAGAGGAAAAGAGAGCACCCCGTATATTTTTCCCATTTCATTATCCAGAATTACTGTAAACCTTTGAATAAAGTAGTTAATCTACTATTAGTAGTTTGTATAAATGCATTAATTATGTTTTTTTTCATTAACATAAAATAAATCTCACGTACCCCCTGCAGTACTCCAACGTATACCCCCATTTGAGAACCACTGTGCTAGACAGTTGGTCGGTCATACGCTTTTGTCGATAGTGAATTATCTCAACAAACCATGAAATGTTATTAAAAGAAAACCATGTAGCCATCAGGATTAATTCGAACACCTTTCGTGATACATTGTTTTTATTGAATAACCAACAAACAAGTGATGTAACTGGAAGCAAATTAGCATGCTGACGTTAGCATTTTGCTTAATGCATAACTGTGCCCAACAGCCTATAGAGCTAGCATGGTTAAACAAATTGTAAAAAGTACTTTTTTCAGTCACTATTTACAGGTATTTATCTATTTCACTGTGTTTCGTATCCACTCCTTGAAATTAGGCTCTGGGCTCTTTCACAGTGGAGAGTTTGTCAAGGCTGTTTAACAGGATGCCATTCCAAATAAAAAACACCCTTATACCAGCATGTCTTCAATGGCAGCTGCTTGTTCAGTGTTCTCTGAGGAACCGGACGGCAAACATTTTCGAACAAGGACTAAACATCTTCTTGTGACAAATATTCTAACCTGCACACAACAGGTTTTGGGTCAGTCATACAGTATGTTGTTAGTTTAATATACAGTCTACACATGCAAACATATTTGTGTTAAATTCCTTTACAATGAACATCTGCTCAGCCATGGACAGAGGCCATTCAACAATCACTGCATCCTGTGCTTTCAAGGGAACAATGAAACCATAAGACCTCATAAAACACACCTGAGACTCATCAATGAATGTGTAAAACTGAAAATGTATCACTATAAAAATAATAGTAGCCATAACTTGTTCTTTCAGCTCTGCAGAGTTATTTTATGCACGTTGGATTATCCTGGAAGAACACCACCAGGAACAGACATAAAGCCGGCGTTTTCAGTAGCAGCCTCGGGGGCAACAAGGGCGACGTAGAAGGGTCTCTTTTGGCGCATTTCCACTGCAGCGGGTAGCCCCGTTTAAGCGTCCTTAATCGTCCTCAAGCGGCCAGGCCAGTTTTTGGTGGCCTTTCCATATAGCATAGCACCGGCTAGCGGGTACTTTTTCCCTCTTTTTTCCGGCCCCATAAAATCGTGGTTCTATTGGCGCGTTTCCACTGCAGCGGGTAGCCCCGTTTAAGCGTCCTTAACCGTCCTCAAGCGGCCAGGCCGGTTTTTGGTGGCGTTTCCATATAGCCTAGTACCGGCCAGCGGGTACTTTTTCCCTCTTTTTCCGGCCTCATAAAATCGTGGTTCCCTCAGACCAGGGCCAGGGCTGAACTAGTGACGTCAACACTCTCGACTGCTGATTGGTCAGAGAGAATCGTCACAAGATTGCGCGCAAGTTCATCCCTAGCGTCGCATATATATCTAGAAGCAAGCTTGCAGCATTTTTATACACAGCATTTTGTAAACGGAGGAGCTACAAAAATGGCTACTTCTAAGAAAAGCACACCGTGGTCGACCGAGGAGGTGACGACGTTCCTTCATCTAATTGGGGATGATAAAATCCAGCGGGAGCTCGACGGAACAACTCGAAATGTGAAGCCGATCGCCCCGCCTACACTGCGTTGCTACCCCAGGTCCTAAACTGTAATGGAAATGCGCCACGGCCTGGGCCGGCCAGCGAGGCAGCCCGAGGCCAGAGCGAGGACACTTAGGGACGCTTAAACGGGGCTACCCCGCTGCAGTGGAAACACGCCATAACAGGGCCAGGGCTGAACTAGTGACGTCAACACTCTCGACTGCTGATTGGTCAGAGAGAATCGTCACAAGATCGCGCGCAAGATCATCCCTAGCGTCGCATATATATCTAGCAGCAAGTTTGCAGCATTTTTATACACAGCATTTTTGTAAACGGAGGAGCTACAAAAATGGCAACGTCAAAGAAAAGCACACCGTGGTCGACCGAGGAGGTGACGACGTTCCTACATCTCATTGGGGATGATCAAATCCAGCGGGAGCTCGACGGAACAACAAAGCCGATCGCCCCGCCTACACTGCGTTGCTACCCCAGGTCCTAAACTGGAATGGAAATGCGCCACTATGGGATTAGTTTTGTATCATAAAGATAAAGCAAGCAAAATAAAATAAATTAAAAAAATAAAACTATAAATTGCAAACAAAGCATTTGTGTAATCATGTAAACTATAAGTCTTTTTTCTTTGTTTTAACATAGGTTTTTGTTTGCAGTTCTTGTTTCTTCTTTCTCAATGATCAGACTTTTGCTCTCGCTGCAGCTCTTCTCGTTTGCGCTCCCTCGTTTTTTGTTTTCGATTTTGACACAAACGTCCCAGGTGGGCGGGACTTTCAGGGGTGTGTCCCCATTGGCTACTCAGTTTTTGAGTGACAGCCCACTACACCACAGATCATACAGTGCAACTCCTGCAGCAAACTCCGGAGTCCACTCGGCCACAAATTCTACAATATAAAAGTGGCAGATTTGCTTTATTAGACAGACCAGACCTAGGCTGCATACCCCATCTTACTATGTTGGTCTGAAGACCTGAATAATTCATACACAATGGATACAAACTGTGTCGTCTCATTCTATATCCTGTGAGAAAATGATATACATTTAGCATTAAAAACTCGACTTACTATTCCTGAGGAAGAAATGAATAATCAACAGATTTGAATGGAATCTCTAACATTTTCATGTAGAATAAAGACAAAAGAGTGATTATACAAATTACATTTATTGAAATTTGAACCAGAAGATGAAGTCTCAAAGAATATTTTAAATAAAAGGACATAAAACAAAAAGGTGGATAATAATAACATATATTAAATGTATATGTAAAGACATTTGGTCAAATGAAATGACACTGAGTCAGTGATAACAACAACGCGTGGATGAAGCTGGTGCAGGTCTTTCTTCATGCCCCCCCTCCATGCTGTACCCTCAGAGGAAGTGGGAAAACACCACACCACTCTATCTCAATGATCCATACTGTTAATATGAGGAACATAAATGTTTTAGGAAATGAAAAATATGAAGTTTACAAATAAAACACAGCTCAGGGGCAGTCATGGACGGTAGGTTTTCCTACAAAGTTAACTCAGCCTCCATTGATTTTCACATCAAATTAGCGTGTTAATAAAATAAGCTATCATGGCTTATACTTGCATATCTAAACAGTACCATGAAAGCATGTTGGTAGAGTCAGGCACACGAGTCCGTTTGAGTGTGTGTGCCGGTGTCTGAACGCTCACTCACTGCTAGCTATGTAGCTAACTGTTAGGCTACTTAGCTTGCATTGTTATGGATCTAAAGGTAGCACAAGCTAACTTTCATAGCACAGCTTTACTTCTCACTTAACACAATAAAGAAACAGACCGTATAGTACAGCACAAACAACAGAAATGATCACTACTTGCATATATTTTCACTTGTAGTATTATAATAATTGAAATGCTGGTTCTTCTGCGGGTGTTCTATACACGCTCAGGCAGCTACCGCACCGCAGCTGCCTGTACAATCGCTGGAGGACTGGGCTGTCACTCAAAAAGGGAGTAGCCAATGGGGACGCAGCCCTGAAAGTCCCGCCCACCTGGGACGTTTGTGTCAAAATCGAAAACAAAAAATGAGGGAGCGTAAACGAGAAGAGCTGCAGCGAGAGCAAAAGTCTGATCATTGAGAAAGAAGAAACAAGAACTGCAAACAAAAACCTATGTTAAAACAAAGAAAAAAGACTTATAGTTTACATGATTACACAAATGATTTGTTTACAACTTATAGTTTTATTTTTGAAATGTATTTTATTTTGCTTGACTCAGTTTCTTTCTCTCTTTTAAACTCATAGTTTTTGCTTTATTCTGAGCAAGTGTTGCTTTATCTTTATGATACAAAACTAATCCCATACACCACGGCCTCGGCCTGTAAAGTAGCATTGATAATATAGTAACGTTACTGGCAGGACTGTTGATACTGATTCATAACAGCTTGTCTAGCTGACATCTCTCAGTGGATGTCTGCTCATCACCTCAAGCTCCACCTTGACAAGACTGAGCTGCTTTTCCTTCCGGGAAAATATTGTCCCACTCTTGACCTGACTATCAACATCGGCACCTCTGTTGTTTCCCCGACTCAGACTGCAAGGAATCTGGGTGTGATCCTAGATAACAACCTGTCCTTCACTGCAAACATCGCTGCTACAACCCGTTGCTGCAGATACACGCTTTACAACATCAGGAAGATACGTCCCCAGCTGACACAGAAAGCGACGCAGGTTCTGGTCCAGGCTCTCGTCATCTCACGCCTAGACTACTGCAACTCCCTCCTGGCTGGTCTACCTGTATGTGCCATCCGACCTCTGCAGCTCACCCAGAATGCAGCGGCTCGTTTGGTCTTCAACCTTCCTACATTTTCACACACCACTCCGCTCATCCGCTCCCTTCACTGGCTTCCGGTAACTGCTAGAATCCACTTCAAGACACTGGTACTTGCTTACCATGCTGCGAATGGATCTGGCCCTTTGTACATCCAGGACATGGTTAAACTGTACACCCCAGCGCGTGCACTACGCTCTGCATCAGCCAAACGACTCGCTGCACCCTCGCTGCGAGGGGGACCCAAGTTCCCATCAGCAAAACACGTGGGTTTGCTATCCTGGCTCCAAAATGGTGGAATGAGCTCCCCATTGACATCAGGACAGCAGATAGCTTGCACATCTTCTGGCGCAGACTGAAAACTCATCTCTTTCGACTCCACTTCGAGCGATAGAATTATTAACAAAGCACTTATATACTAATAAAGGACTGGCTTATCTATAGCCAGTTGAGTAGCACTTGAAATGTTTGGCTCTATGAAACCTGATGTACTTATATGATTCTGTTTTCTTCAAGGTTGTGTCTTCCTGGTCGAATGTACTTATTGTAAGTCGCTTTGGATAAAAGCGTCAGCTAAATGCAATGTAATGTAATAACAGAAACTAATGCGCAAGTATCAGCCGTATCTCGCGTTACCTAATGCAAATCCACACTACCTTACGGTGCTGTACCGGAGGGGAGAGAGAGAGAAGGGAAGTGGCAGCTATCTTGGTGAGTGATCGGCGTTAGCTACAGAAGGTTAGCTAACGTCACATCACAACATTGTAAAGTTAGCTATCATATATCAGGCTATAACTAAAGTAGCATTCATAATATAGTAACGTTACTGGCAGGACTGTCGATACTGTTGGAGCACCACCCAGTGGCGTGGTTGAAGGTTTGAATCTGCTCCGCGCCGATCGTTTGATGAGTAGTCTTTTCAAGGAAAAGACTCGAACACCGAGGTATGAGATAAGCAATGAGCTGATTTAACGTATCAGGACAGTCAGTCAGAAGACATCGCCGAGTATGAACATTGGAACAGGTTACATACATATTCTGTGGGAGAAGTTGTGTCGGTTGCTCCTCCCTAGCACCAATGTGTTTAATACTGGCAACTTCTAATTGTGGGAAAAACGAAAACGTTCAGTAGAGACGTCCCATAGAACATTTTGCGAAACACAATAGCCAGCATGTGTAGTTCTGGGGGGGGCATTCGATTCCAGTTTTGGATAGTCTGGCGTGGTTTCGTTCCATTTCAAACAGCTGCTTGACGCTCGGCGTAACCTTGGCGCACTGCCACTCCAACATCCAATCCCAGGGTTGGAAGATTAATCACGGGGACTGTAGTCCTAAACGATAGCTGGGGATTATGGGTAGTGTAGTGTCTTCGGCCATCCTAAACTCCTAGAGGCCAATGTCTGTTTCCGGTTATTTTTATTTTGAAATTCAGTTCCTGACGGACGCCAAAAAAGCCCGAGATTATGGAATTGAACCAATAAATAAAAGCAACGATAATTGTGTGTTATTGGTGAGTAAATAACAGTGTGTTATTTTGAAAAGAATAACAAATTAGAAGGAAAAAAAGATTTAAAAAATACAGATTTCAGTATTCTGAGGCTCTGAGCCCAATTTCTTTTCCTCACAGACAAAAGTCCGAAATTATACGATTTAAAATAAAAGCAATAATTGTGGCTTGATATTGAGTAAGAACATGTTTTTATGAACCACACAGCTTCAGGTCTTCCACGACCCGACCGGAGAAAAAGACGTGCTGCAGGCACGAAACACATTACCAGTAGAAATACATTGCTTTTAAAATCGTGCTGTGCAACACGAAAAAAAGGGGAAAATCGTGTTGGTGAACACGAAATGCCATGAGACTGGGTTGTTATATACTACCATACCATAACATATTTTCAAAACTTCAGTTTTGTTATCATGGATGTAATGAAACAAATTGGCAGACTGACAAAAAGCATGCCCAGTGATGCTTTTTTGCAAATCCAAGTAACATTTTAGAGTGATCGCTCCAGGGCTGTATGGCAGAATACATGGGGGTGGGTGGTGCTAATTTGTATCCACTGTTACAAGGAACTATGCGACTCCAAATGGACCAGAGTAGAGACAAGAAAGGCACAGTTTCCATAGTAACCATTTTCAGACTAAGTGGTTACGCTCGCTCTCAGTTTTTGCTCTCTTTTGCTCAATTCTCTATTTCTGTCACAGTTTCCTCTTTTTTTGGAATAAATCATCCAACGGAGCGAGTTTACTAAATAAGCAGCGCAAAGGTGGGAAAGAGACCGCATTCATTAAAATGTAAATACTGGAGACGAGACGAGAATCAGTCTAGGATTCACACAAAAGAGAGAACACCAGGAATAGTAGAATCACCAAAATAAAGACTAATCCAGACGCACACCTGGGAAAAAGCTTTCAGTGGCACGAATATAGAATATAGACATGGCACAACTAACTCTAGACATGCAAGCCGCACAAGTATTCTTGCCCTATATTACATATTTAATCTGCTGTGCTGGAGGATTTCTTGGCCCAGTGCACCGTGTAATCTTGTCAAGGGGCAGATGGCACAGTCCTATCAGTGGCGTAACAAGGTTGTGATTGGCCCCGGTGCAAATATTGTTTTGGGCCCCCCATCGCCCCAAACATAAGCGCACGCTGATGCGCTCACACACACACGCACGGACACACACAACCACTCAGAAGCGTCACGTGTAGGCTATCAACAACTGCCTGCCCTGGCCTCATACCACCACAGCCTGACAACGGCACAGCAAACTAATCACTAGGGTTGGGTATCGTTTGACTTTCCCCGATTCTGATTCCGATTCTACTTTTCGATTCCGGTTTTTAACGGTTCTCAATTCCGATTCTTTGAGGGGCAGGGTAAAAAAATGATACATGCTTCTTCCACCAAAAAAAATTACATTTATTCGAGAAACTTTTACACAGGTTAGTTTACAGTCATATTCAAATCAAATCAAAATCAATTATTTAAAATAGTTATTTAATTATTCAATTATTTAAAATAGTTTATACATTATTCAAATATAGGAATAGTAGATAGGATTACTTCAAATATAGTACCTTATATTTCATATTTTTTCCCTTTAGACCCTTGCGGTTTATTCTTAAAAATCCCTGTGTCCATCTTTAGGATGATTACATATGCGCAGTACCGATTGGGCAGGGGGACGGATCGGGTAGTGACTGTCACTACCCGATCTGCAGCTCTGCCCGATCTGCAGTGCGCATGTGCGAGATGGTCCGCCATATTGGACAACTCCGGACGGCAACCCATGTAGGACAACATTGACACAGTGGCTTTTGGCAAAGCTCAAAAGGAAAACTCGAGAGAGATGAGTTATTGTTATTACAACGTGACTTCACTATTATTTAACAACTCTTTTTATTGGGTTCTTTTATTTGGGGTTAGGTATATTGTCAGAATAAGTGAGAAATGAATTTAACTTCTGTTAGACAGCTATATGCCATACATTTTTTCACACATTCACAGTAAATATGTATTCAGTATGATAGCTCTGATAGGTCGTCCCGACGTCAAGCAGACGTGCGCGAGTCCTGGGAAATGAGCCGTTTCTCATTTCTATAATTTTCGCGTCCCAGACTCCCAGGTTCTCCGGCAGCGACCCGGAAACGGATGTCGGCGCGCTGTCTCGAAGGAAAAAAAATGTCTCTAAAGGCTCGTCGAGTATCGATTATCGAGGAGGCTGTCTGGAGGAGCCGTAACCGAGGATACACTGATTTAGAGGAGAGAGGAGTGTCTCTAGAGGAGCTATAACCGAGGGTACACTGAAGTATTCTCCTGAGACGATTTAAGCCAACAGTGATGTTTAAAAGAGGTGTGACGCATGACTGGACTTCTGTCAACAAAGCACAGCTCTGCAAACTGTTCCCATTGTGATTATAAGTTATTTGAGATGATCAAATGTGCATCAGACTTTCTGCCCTTTACCGTTTGTTTACTCACTAATCACATGTCCCCTGGATGTTAGGTGATGTTACAGTGAGAACAGCTGCTGAGGTCAGTGCAGAAAGCAGAACAGTGTGTATAATATATATCGCTCACTAATAAATGTAACAGGCCTACATTTCACATTTTATTTGTAGGCTTTAGGAGATATCTACAAATAAACAGTAGGGTTAGGGTTAGGGAGTGTATAGGTGTCTGTTGTAATGAATATGCCACCAGCAAAGGGTGTTGTTGGACTAACAGTAGGTGTGTGTGTGTGTGTGTGTGTGTGTGTGTGTGTGTGTGTGTGTGTGTGTGTGTGTGTGTGTGTGGGTGTGTGTGTGTGTGTGTGTGTGTGTGTGCGTGTGTGTGTGTGTGTGAGAGAGTTGATGTGCCAGGCAGACAGGCAGGTCTCGGTAGCTTATCTGACATATAATTGGTCAAAAATGGTACATTCTCCGTTAGCCTACGAGCTCCCCGTTTGAGCGAAGGACTATTCCTTCTCAATGTAGCATGACATTGGATATGCGCTGAAGTTGTCCTGGATTGGAATTTTTCCGATCATTCCCCTATGAGGAATTTTCAGAAATGTCCTTAAAATGCATGAAAAATGCACATTTTTCAAAATGGCCGACTTTCTGGGGGGCGGGGCTAATGGAAGGCAATTCGAAATATGTGTGCAATTATAATAGCAATATGTATACAGCGTTTCATGAATATTGGAAAAACTATACGTGAGTAGTTTGGAGTCATTTGGAGTAATTTGTGACATGTAAATCGTAGAAAATGGTGTATTCGCTGTTAGCTTACGACCTCCACGATTGAGCTATCAAAAATGTTCTTCTCAATTTAGCATCATATTGGATAGGGGCTGAACGTGTGCTGGATTTGAATTTATCCGATCATTCCCCTAGGAGGAGTTTGCAAGAATGTGCTTAAAATGCATGAAAAACGCACATTTTTCTAAATGGCCGACTTCCTGAGGGGCGGGGCTAATGGAAGGCAATTTGAAATATGTGTGCAATGATAATAGCAATATGTATACAGTAGTGCTGGGGGGAAACGATTATTTTGAAAACGATTAATCGGGCGATTATTTGATCAATTAGTCGACTAATCGAACGATTATTTTTCTGTTGTTCAATTCATAAAAAACGTAATGTAAAAAAAACGTAATGTAAAAAATTTTTTTTTCACGATACTGTGTCTCAGGGGATCTTAATATTTAAGAACCTATTAATGTGTTATACCAGATTAACGGAAATAATCTCAGCTAATTGACGATACAAACCATGTTTACCAAAACAAAACACAAGTCTCATAAGAAGCATCTAAATGACCCCTGAGCGAAAAATGCTAACGGACATTGGCACAGATCTCAAGATAAAAGTACCCTTATTACTTATCGTAGCTGCACATACAAGATATCCGATTAAAGCTGAGACTCCACCGATTATGTAGGTACATAGTATCATCACTGAGTGATCCGGACTCGCGACAGGGGAAGCAAATACAGTCATCACAACACGTACCTTCACAGAGCTTCTAGGGAGATCGTCTCACCGCCGTAGCTGTCAATCTGATCAAAATACATGTTCAATGGCATTCAAATGAGAAAAAACGCGGCTGAATCGGTTAATCCATAGGTTTTTAACGTCTATGTATAAACAAATTATTGAATTTATAATCCATAATTCCATTTTAAATCGGAGAGCAAATGCTAGCTGCTAATGGTTGCCACCACAGCTAGCTGCTGCTTCCGGTCAAGCAGCAGTCTCAGTGAGATATAAATATATAAATATCTTTACGTTTTGGACTAACTTTAAAATATTCCCATGCTTTTGAAGACCTGGGGCGAGATGCTTTCGTTTGAGGGCTTCGTGCGCAATCCTGTGAGGAGGAGTTGGTAGCCGTTTCAGTCTCCATTGTGTTAGAAGTGCGATTGCGAACTGCTTGTTGCTTTGGGTGACCCACGTGTGTGTGGCGTCATACAGTCTATGGTGGCGACGCGTCGACGCGGAAATATGTCGTCGACGATATTTTGAAGCACTAGTATACAGCGTTTCATGAATATTGCAAAAAGTATACGCGAGTAGTTTGGAGTAATTTGGAGTAATTTGTGACATGTAAATCGTCAAAAATTGTGTATTCGCTGTTAGCTTACAACCTCCACGAGTTATTTTTCAAAAATGTGCTCCGCAATTAAGTATCATATTGGATAGGGGCTAAACCTGTCCTGCATTGGAATTTTTCCGATCATTCCCCTAGGAGGAGTGCGCAAGAACGTGCTTAAAATGGCTGAAAAACGCACATATTTCAAAATGGCCGACTTTTTGGGGGGCGGGGCTAATGGAAGGCAATTTGAAATATGTGTGCAATCATAATATCAATGTGTATACAGTGTTTCGTGAATATCGGAATAACTATATCCGAGTAGTTTGGACTAATTTGCGACATGTAAATCGTCAAAAATGGTGTATTCGCTGTTAGCTTACGACCTCCACAATTGAGCTATCAAACATTTTCTTCTCAATTAAGTATCATATTGGATAGGGGCTGAACGTGTCCTGGATTGGAATTTTTCCGATCATTCCGCTAGGAGGAGTTCGCAAGAATGTGCTTAAAATGGCTGAAAACCGCACATCTTTCAAAATGGCCGACTTCCTGGGGGGCGGGGCTAATGGAATCTATATACAAATATGTCCGCAATTCCATGAGGAATGTCTGTGCCAAAATTCGTGAAGTTCTAAGAAACTATATGTGACTACCACACAATAGGGGGCGCTAGTGAGCAGTTTTTTTGAAAATGTACGTTTTTTTTTTACATTCTCGAAAAGGTCTTGGGCTCTGACGTGTGTCCCAAGTTTTGCGTCCGAAGCTCATTGTATGCTATCACAATTTAAAAATAACGTATAGGCCACGCCCACATTCTGAATTTGTTGCGACACTTTAAATCTGAGTTCGTAGTCACCCCGAGAGTATGTGTACAAAAATAAAAAAAAAAATTCGTCCATCCGCTCTTGAGTTATAAATTGGTGGTGTTTTTGGCGCCGCCTATAGTCCTAAATGAAAATTATTTGTTGTGCCTATTTCCCAAGACAGACTGAACCTTTCCCTCCTGGAAATCTTCGTCCTCGTCCTCCTCGACTGATGACGCTTCCCCCTCCTCCTCCTCGACGAAGCCTCTGGTCTGTAGCAGACGAGTGCCCCCTGGCTTAACGCCTGGTTGAGCTTGGGTCCTAGAAGGCTGCTCCGGGTAACGCAGGTGGAAGTCTCGGATGAGTTGAGGGTTGAGGATATGACGAGCAGGAATCCACTGCCTTTCCTCAGGACCATAGCCCTCCCAGTCCACCAAATATTGAACCCCTCTTCCTCTGCGACGGGAACGGAGTAGACGACGAAGGGTGTAGGTAGGACCCCCATCGATCATCCTAGGGGGTGGTGGTGGAGGGGCGGCGGAAATCATAGGACTCTCCCGGACAGGTTTAATCCTAGAAACGTGGAAGGTGGGATGGATCTTCATGTTCCGGGGCAAACTCAATCGAACCGCTGCAGGGTTAATGACCTTGACAATCTTGAAGGGTCCAATAAACCTGGGCGCTAACTTCTTAGACTCCACCCGAAGGGGAATGTTCTGAGTGGAAAGCCACACCCTCTGGCCTACCTGGTACACAGGTGCCTTGGTGCGTCGACGGTTCGCTGATGTGGCGTACCGGTTAGCAAACCTTTCCACCAAAATCTGTGGTGAATGGATACATTGTTGATGAGTTATGAGCATTTCTTTATAAGCCCCGCCTTTTTGCGAGTACGTTTTAATTCATGGCGGAAATATTTATCGTTTGAACATGCTCATCTCCTAGGGTAATGTGTCTGACCCTCCACCGATGGAGTGAGAGAGAGAGAGACAGGGTGTGACTACCAGGTGACTAAGGAATGTTAATGCAGAAAATAGGTGAGTGAGAAAGCAGACTGTGACAAACCCCCCCCCCCCCCCTTAATGGACGGCTCCTGACGTCTAAGAAAATTCTAGGAGAGAGAGAAGAAAAAAAAGAATTAAAGAAGAATCAACAAAAACCCTACAGACACAGGGTGGAAGGTGGAGGTATGGGAAAGGTTAGTACTCATCTGAGAATGTGGCGTACCGGTTAGCAGACTGAAGCAGAGTTGTTCGAGCCTGCCTCCAAGTCCTCCGACAACATCTGATGAAAGCCTGGACAGACGGACAGGTAACCTCCTTCTCCAATGCAGAGAACAATGGGGGTTGAAAACCGTATGCACACTGAAAAGGGGAAAGACCAGTAGCGGAACTGATGAGGGTGTTGTGGGCATACTCCACCCACAGGAGTTGTTTTGACCAGGTCGTTGGATGATCGGAAGCCATGCAGCGGAGAGTGGTCTCCATCTCCTGATTCTTCCGTTCGGTCTGGCCATTGGCCTGTGGGTGGAACCGGAGGTGAGACTGACCGTCGCCCCGATCAGTTCACAAAACTCCCTCCAAAACACAGAGGTGAACTGGGGCCCCCGGTCGGAAACCACATCAGTCGACCGGGTTGGTCCACCAAAGCGGTCTTAACCCTCACCTCAATCTCCCAAGCGAGGACGCCGATCACTCGAGGAGCAGGAAGAATAGTGTCCGGAATACCCCAGGTGTCTCCCTCCCTCCCAAACTGCCGGGACAGAGCGTCGGCCTTCACGATGCGGGAGCCCGGCGGTAGGAGAGGAAAAAATTAAACCGGGTGAAAAATAACGACCACCTGGCTTGCCGGGAATTCAGTCTTTGTGCCGACCTGATGTATTCCAGGTTCTTATGGTCGGTCCAAACCTGAAATGGTTGTTCTGTCCCCTCAAGCCAGTGTCGCCACTCCTCCAACGCCAACTTGACTGCTAGAAGCTCCCGATTCCCCACGTCATAGTTTCTCTCCGCCGGACTCAATCTCCTCGAAAAGAAAGCACAGGGGTGGAGCTTCTGGTTCTCACCAGAACGTTGCGACAGGATGGCCCCCACCCCTACGTCAGAAGCATCCACCTCCACCACCAACTGACCAGCGGGGTCTGGTACTTGCAGGATAGGAGCCGACGTAAACCGGCCCTTGAGGTCCTGAAAAGCCTCCTCGGCTGCATGGGACCATCGGAACGTCACCTTGGACGAGGTCAGGGCGGTGAGCGGGGCGGCCACGGTGCTGTAGCCACGGATGAACCGTCTGTAAAAGTTGGCGAATCCCAGGAAACGCTGCAGCTCCTTCCAGGAATCAGGGACCCGCCACGAGGTAACTGCTGAAACCTTAGAGGGATCCATCTCCACACTTCCTTGACCCACGATGTAGCCAAGAAAGGCGACCGAAGAAGTGTGAAACTCGCACTTCTCCGTCTTGACGAACAGCGAGTTCTCCAGAAGTCTCTGGAGGACTGTCTGGACATGATGGACGTGTTCTTTGAAAAAATCAAAATGTCGTCCAGATAAACAAAAACATAATGATCCAACATGTCCCGGAGTACGTCGTTCACCAACGCTTGGAAAACTGCAGGGGCGTTGGTAAGTCCAAATGGCATCACCAGGTACTCGTAATGTCCCGAAGAGGTGTTGAAGGCGGTCTTCCATTCGTCCCCCTCACGGATTCGTACCAGGTGATAAGCGTTTCGTAGATCCAGCTTAGTGAAGATTGTAGCCCCCTGTAGTAACTCGAATGCTGACGAGATGAGTGGCAAGGGAAAACGATTCTTCACCGTGATGTCGTTCAGGCCCCGATAGTCAATGCAGGGTCTCAGGGTCTTGTCCTTCTTCGCCACAAAAAAACCCCCTGCTCCTGCGGGTGATGTGGAAGGACGAATAATTCCCGCAGCCAGAGAGTCATTGACGTAAGTCTCCATGGACTTCCTCTCCGGTGCCGAAAGCGAGTACAACCGGGCCTTGGGTGGGACTGCGCCTGGATGTAACTCAATGGCGCAGTCATAGGGCCGATGAGGTGGGAGAGATGTCGCCTTAGCCTTGCTAAAAACCTCCTTAAAGTCCAAATATTCTGCCGGAACCCCTGTGACATCCGGAACCAGGTTCATATCCACAGATAGTTAAGGTGCGGCGGCCTGCTTGAGGCAAACCTGATGACAGGAGGAACTCCAACCTAGGATGGACCCAGTTGCCCAGTCAATGTTCGGGTTGGGCGGTGGAGCCACGGATAACCCAAAATCAGAGGGATTTGGGGGGACCATAGCACATGAAACTGGATTGTCTCATGGTGGTTCCCCGACATGAGCATATGGACCGGTGTCGTCTGGTGTGTCACCGTTCCCAGCAGGTGACCATCCAAAGCATTAGCCGGTACCGGCTGGAGCAGCCGAACCTGTTGGATGCCCAGCTGTAGTGCGAGCTCCTCTTCAATGATTCTAACATCTGATCCGGAGTCGATAAAAACAGCCAGAGCCTGAGATTTGCCTGTCAGGAGGAGTCGAGCATGGCACAAGGGTCTTAGATTGGGGATCAGCTCAGAGGTTTGACCCACCAGTATACTCCCCATTACTGATGAGCTCTGCCTTTTACCGGAAAACGGGAAACCATATGTCCAGCCTGACCACCATCCATCCATCTTCTCCCGCTTATCCGTGGTCGGGTCGCGGGGGTAGCAGTTCCAGCAGAGAGCCCCAAACTTTCTTTTCCCTGGCGACATCAACCAGCTCTGATTGGGGGATCCCAAGGCGCTCCCAGGCCAGCGAAGAGATATAATCCCTCCACCTGGTCCTAGGTCTACCCCTTGGTCTCTTCCCAGCTGGACGTACCTGGAACACCTCCCTAGGCAGGCGCCCAGGTGGCATCCTAACTAGGTGCCCGAACCACCTCAACTGGCTCCTTTCGACGCGAAGGAGGAGCGGCTCAACTCCGAGTCCCTCCCTGATGACCGAACTTCTCACCTTATCCCTAAGGGAGACACCAGCCACCCTGCGGCGAAAACCCATCTCGGCCGCTTGTATCCGCGATCTCGTTCTTTCGGTCATGACCCATCCTTCATGACCATAGGTGAGGGTAGGAACGAAAATGGCCCGGTAGACAGAGAGCTTTGCCTTCTGGCTCAGCTCCCTTTTCGTCACAACGGTGCGGTAAAGCGACTGCAGTACCGCTCCCGCTGCTCCGATTCTCCGGCCCATCTCACGCTCCATTGTTCCCTCACTCGAGAACAAGACCCCGAGATACTTGAACTCCTTCACTTGGGGTAAGGACTCATTCACTACTTGAAGTGGACAGTCCATCGGTTTCCTGCTGAGACCACAGTAAAGGCAAAGATTACCTCTTCGAAGTAATTCCCTCTCCTCAGAGGTAAGACTGGTACGACCCACTTGCATGGGCCCGCTGCTCGCATCTGTTGCTCTCCTCTCCGGGTCTGGATTCGTCTGTCAATCCGAGAGGTGAGCTCAATCAACCCATCCAAGGAAGCAGGGAGATCATAGGAAACAAGCTCATCTCTCATATAATCCGCTAATCCTCTCAGATATGCGTCACACTGCGCCGGCTCCTTCCAGCTGCTGCGGCGGCTGCTGGTGCGGAAGTCAATAGCGTAATCCACCACCGGATTACCCTGGCTCAAACTCAGCAGACCTCCGGCAGTGTCGGGACCCAGACGAACGGAACCGAACACCTTCCGCATCTCCGCGGAAAATGCAGCAAAAGAGGTGCAGGCTGGAGTCTGCTGCTCCCACTCTGCAGTTCCCCATAAACGGGCTCTCCCCGTCAGATGATTAACGGTGAAAGCTACACGAGCCGCCTCGGAGGCGAAGGTGTGTGGCTGCAGTGAAAACAATATGGAACAGTTTGTGAGAAAAGGACTGCATCCCTCCGGCTCACCAGCGTAGCATTCCGGCGTTCCCACACGAGGCTCCGGAGCGTATCCCGTCGGGCCAGGGGCTGGAGCGAGCATCGGAGCTGCGGGCGGAGGGACGGTAGCAGCCATGGTAGCGGTTAGCTGTTGTACGGTGGCGGCCATCTGTTGCATCTGGGAGGTAAGGTAAGCCAGCGTTTGTCCCTGGGTTGAGGTTGCCTGGTGGGTCTCGGTAGCTAAGGTAGCTATCGTGACCTCCTGTCTTTGGATGGCATCCTCAACCCTCTCAAAGCGGTCTCTAGGAGACCCGGTGTTTGCTTGGTCCATTTCTGGCCAGATCGTTCTGTCACAAACGAGCTGAGGACCAAAATGCAGAACACGGGAAACCAGGGATAGTCGGTAACCAGCTTTATTGAAGGCAATGGGCTGGTAGGAGACAAAACGGCAGATAGTAGGCAAAGGGCTGGTCGGGGACAGGCGAGGGTTCCAGGAGAAAGCAGGACGGGAGTCGCAGATACAGAACGGGTCAGGGAGCAGGCGAGGCAGGCTGGTCAGGGACAGGCAGGGTCGAAACCGGGAGAGCAATCTGAAGAGTAATGCGGGAAAGACTGGCATGCTGCAAAGTACGATCTGGCACTGAGGTGAAAGTGAAGTGGGCCTAAATACTAATGGAGCTGATGGGTGTAACGGAGTGAGAGAGAGAGACAGGGTGTGACTACCAGGTGACTAAGGAATGTTAATGCAGAAAATAGGTGAGTGAGAAAGCAGACTGTGACAAACAGGCGAAAACCTACCAGTTTCATCCACTGTCTCTGCCACCTCCCTCCATGCCTCGCTCCTCCGGTTTGTATCCCGGTAGATGAACAGAGACTGATCATACAGCACCGGGTGATTCACTACCGCTATAATGAATTTTCCCTCCATTTTTTTGAATATGAGGAAATGACCTGCGTAGTCTCTCCCAGCATACACGCGGTTTGATTGGCTAGCGCTTGTACTGTCAGATTTGCATACGCGGGATTTGATTGGCTGATGCCAAGCATCGAGCCTCAAAAGTTGAACATTGTTCAACATGCTCCCCACAATGCAGTTCGGCGAAGTTTAAAAATCTTCTACGTCACCCCATTCAAATGAATGGGCGAAGCGTTGAAAGCATTTTTCGATGCCTGTAGTGTAGACGGGCCGTAACACGTTACAAAGTAACGCCGTTATTTTTGGCAGTAACTAGTACTCTAACGCATTACTTTTTTAATTCAGTAACTCAGTTACCGTTACATTGTGCGTTACTCCGTTACTGCGTTTTTTTTATATAGTCAACAGCCAGGCGAACAGAGATGAGAACTGTACTTAAGTACAGTACTTGAGTAAATGTACTTAGATACTTCCTGTGTCACATGTGGAGATGAGCTGTGGGCGTGTTTGTGTTGTTTACTAACAAGACTATCATGGCGGCGGCGGAGCTCAAGTCTAGTTTCTCCACCTGGAGATATTCTCACTATTTCACTTTTGTCGAGCACAAAGAAAAGAAAGTTTCTGTTAAATGTAAGTTGTGTCCTGGCGGGTCAAAGGGCCTATCTACTGCCCAAACCAGTAATTCAAATCTCTTAAAACATCTGCAAAAACAACATGCTGGGACGAAGCTAGTAACTAAGACTGGCACAGACCCAGACTCAGCCGACGCCACTCCACCTCCACCTAAGCAACAGCGGCTGGATTTTAACCAAGGGACTGCTAGCCAGGGAAAAGTCGATAAAGCCATTGCACGGTATGTTGTAGAACACATGCAGGCTATTGCTACAGTGGAGTCACCCGCTTTCAGGGAGCTAGTTAGCATGATACCATGTCCGGGCGGCACACGGCATAGGCCTATATGGGACGGAAAACTTTTTCCAACTACCTGGAGAAAGAATATACAAAAATGGAAAGCCAGCTAATATTTATGCAATCCAGATTGCATATAATGCATGTCAAGTTGATCAACAGATTGTATTATTCTCCAATGCAATAACAGTACTGAAATGAAGGCTATAAGGGCATTAATGGGAGCCCTTTTTTTAAGTAACTAAAAAGTTACTTTTCAAGTAACGCATTACTTTTTGGTGTAAGTAATCAGTAAAGTAACTGAGTTACTTTTGAAATGAAGTAACTAGTAATGGTAACTAGTTACTGATTTTCAGTAACTAGCACAACACTGCTTATATGGCAGCAACCCCGTTTTGTAGGCAATCCAGAACTTTGTTTAAGCAGAATTTATGTTCTTGTAGATGAGAGTTTAAGTTGATTATTTACAACAGTTTTCATCTGTCATACAGAAAGGAGCCCCAATTGGTGGAATGCCATGAAACCCTACAATTCATACGAGATGCCTAAATCAGAAAACACCACTTACATATGAAAACCATGTGTCTACACTAACATGATTCCTGTGAAGATCTCGCTCCACCCTGAAAAAACTAAACAATAGGAAAGCAGCCAAATCGCTCCTTCTTCATCATCTTTCAACCAGTAAGCAGCCAGCAGGAACATTCAGCCAGGTTAGTTTTAGATAATAAAACATCCTCGCTGTCTCCTCTATGATCTGCTATACTCGTTTTACTAAAACAGGTCATGCTTTTATAATTGACAAGTTGTCTTTCAAAAACATAAAGACAGGTTTTTGACAATTCATCGATTTTGGGTGATACTCTGTAATGACATCTCTTGAAGATGAGTGATAAGGAAGGGTTAAAGGTGACATTCATACACTCATCCTTTATTTTTAGGAGATCAAAATGCTAGCTTAGTGTAGACCTAAGGCCTAAATAAAGGCAAGCGTATGGCTTTTCAGATTCTGCTGGTTTATTATCTCTACCAAGTGTAACATGGGGGGATCACGAGTTTGTTCATGTTGGTGTGAGTCTGTTTGTCTGTCCTTAGCTAATCTCACATACTACTTGACCCAACGGCCATATTTGTTGAGATCAAGACTGTATGCTAAAGGACCTTTGGTGGTTCCAGTGAATACATTTATTAAATAAAATAATATACATTCGAAAATATATTTGATTGTCTCTTTTATACTGTCAGTGACCGTTGGACCTCTAACTGGTCAGTAGAGGTCGCAAGTAAAATGCATTTCCGGCAATTGGCTAGGCTAAAACAAGCCTTCCCTTGTCTGTTACACACCACATTTAGGCTTTTATTTTGGCAACAAAACTGAGCTAATTGAGAAAAGTTTGGTTTCATTTTCAACCAGAGCATCTGCAGAAAAATTCCATTCCCAATATGTAATGTAAATCCACTAAAGTAAGGCACGATATGAGATGAAATAATACCCTATAGTCACCACTATGAGTAAGATTCAACTCTTTGTTTGGGAAGGGAGACAGATACACACCTAGTGGAGATCTGCACTTTACTCTTTACTTTTTTAGGGTCTTAATGACCTGTGTTGTCAGAGGGCCAAGTCACTCAAGGCCACTGCGAACACCTGCTCAGGAACAGCCCTCCCCTAGATCCAACTCCACTGCTCTTCCTTCCCTCCTCAGCCGCATATCCCCCGAAAAGGTTTCAGACCACAAAAACATCAAAGCACCACTGCCCACTATCATGTCACATTCCACATTTTATACCACAACACTCCCAGCCTAAGGAATCAAAGTATTCTTTTGTGAAAGCCTTAATGGCCGGGGGCCTCACATCCCTGACCACTCCAGACTCCAGAGTAAAGAGGGAGCGCAGTACTGTAGAGCAGAGTATCACAATAAACTTCCCCACCCCCAAATCTGGTCCCTGGCCAAGCCTCAGATATTTTACTTTTGTCGACAAGACAGTTTTCATTCCAGCCCTTCCCCCCTTCCTTTGCTGCACCCCTCTCTATCTCCTCACTTACAAAGTATCCGTCCCCATGTGTACAACATAATGAAAACTTGGATTATTAATCCTCCCAGATGTTTTGTTGGAAGACCATGCTTTGGAGAATTGGGGTTGCACTCCTTGACATGCTTTACACACATATGGAAGTGTTTACATTCAGCAGTGAAAAAAAAACTAAATCGTTTTTAGGGTCTGCGCCACTCGAGGCCACAGGATCGAATGTGGGATGTTGGAAAAAGCTGCATTTTTTTCACACTCATATCAAAAATGATGGAATGATGTGCTCGTAAAAGACAAAGTTCCCCTCTGACCGCATCCCTCCAGTTGCATATGTTCTGCATTACAACCCCCCACCCCTTAATTTCTGTTCTCCCCTATTTCCACTTGCACTGCTCCCCACCTGGTATGTTCTCATCCATGACCAATGTGATGACAAACCTGAGAAATGTATCTGTATTTGACTTTTTCAACCCTTTTTATATCACTTCTTATCCTTTGTCTCTGCATCCCCCCCGTTATACTGTCTGCAGGAATGGATGATAAAACAAATTATTCTTATCTCCTGTCCCGCTGTCCGTCCTTTAATGAAAAGAGCTGTCCTCGCTGTGTTTTATGTGATGTGGGGAGCATCCCTGGACTTATCTCGGCTATCTGGATTCCCCCTAGCAGGAGAGTGATCCTCCAGCATGGTGAAGACAGGAGTCCAGGCTCACAGTCACATCAGCTGCATGCAGTTACATTAGCCAGCTGTTTCTCGTTCAACCTGGGTTTCTTCGCCCACTGAGGACAATTAACCAGCCTTGACTGAGCATGGCATTCTTCAACGGGAATCTCCATGATCTCATTACTGAACGGAGGTGGCTGGAATGGTGTAACTGATTAGCTGCGATGACCTTTCATTTGTTTCCCTGCACTGGAGAGGGAGAGTGTGTGTGATGTGCTTTAGTATAGTCTCTAGAATAAGAGTAGAGGGGACATTGAACAGTTTTCCATGGTAATTTCATTTCTGCAGCAGCATGAACTGGCAGCCTGATGTTTGGCTCATTTTCTGTTACCACAGTAGCATTAAAGCATGTCGGAATTCCGCATTGCTACAGTGGTTACAGAAAAACAAGTCGGACAAAATTGACAACCATCTGGCGATACCAACGTGCTTGCCTATGTGAACGAAGTATTACGTTGTTAAATTGTACTCTAGTTCTTAACCCTAACCCTAACCTGAATGTTGTCCACGATTCACCCTTCCATGAAGGTGAACACTCTTTCAGCCCCCGTAGTTTTGCGCTACATTAGTACCTCCCACTTCCGCATTCTTAATAATGAGTTCACAACATATAAACAGGTAATACCTGCTACCCTTTCGTGCCGAGACTCTTCTGTTAAGTCCCCATTTTATTGAGGTTGCTGTATGTAAGGTAGCTGTTCTAGGAGAGGGGGTTCAGAGGTTTAAGGCCCTCACATGCACTTCACTACCCTATACGTGTGTGTGTGGTCATTCTTTGCACCCTTCTTAATTGGTCACTTTCGTTTCAGTTTGCTGTGTGTGGTTGGAAGTATTCTCTCTTTTGCCTGCTAGTTTCCCCCCCTAACGGTTTGCGCTCCTTTACTTATTGTTTTTATAGACTTGATGCCATTTTTAAAAGTATTTTTGTAGCAAATGAACTTAAATAGTTTTTTACTAGTTGATAATGATGTATTGATGTGTAAAACTGTGCTTATTTGGAATAAATATCATACTCCTGGGAGAAAATCCTTGTCTCTATCCTTTTGTTGGCTGGCAAATTTCTAGTTTATTCAAATCTATGGGGTTTAGCTGATTTTGCAGTTGATTGGTTAATCAGCAGAGTTAAAGGGCAATTGTGGTCCCAACTAAAACAGCTAAATCTAGGCCGTAGATGCGGCCGTGGACACAAAAATGAATGCTAAACCTGGGTGCAGTAAGTCCGTGATTGTCTACGCTCAGGTTAAAAGATTAGCCTGTTAGGGCAATCATTGCATTGTCAGCGATACCGAGTGCAACACATCCTGCTATGTTCATTGAATGTCCCTTTTACTCCTAGTGTATTTCTATTGTCAAGACTCTGCAGCACACTGATTTGTCTTTACAAACCAGTTGACCCCACACATCCGCCCACATCAGGCCAAGTACGTTTTTACAAGATTTAACTGTGGGCTGTTTTCAGGAAAGAAAAATAATGTGTCATGGAGACTCAGCCAAGCTGTCTCATACTGTTAGTGTTAGCGTATTCTCTACAGGCTCACCACACCCAGGTCCTCTCTTGGCTTGTTCATCTGAGATGAGCGGGTGAGGACGGTCCACCGAGAGCGCAGAAGGTGACTTGGACAGCTTTATCAACTGTGAGTAATGAGTCCTCTCCAATGTGCACAGGAAGACTCCCTTGCAGCAAGTCAACTCCACCTTCAATATCTCCAAACGCCTATCCTAACTCCCTATACTTTAAACACTGGCACTTAACCAACTGTTCCCCTAAACTGTTACACCCACGAGTCCAGCCAGTATATCTATCTATCTTTCTATCCATCTATCTATCTTTTCTCCTCCCATTCACAGCTGCCTTGGCCCCCGCTCTCTTTGACGAGGAGGCGAGTAATTACACGATGCAATGAAAAACAAATAACACTTGGTTATAGCTGTCCACTGGGTTGGATTACACTGATTGGCCAGTGGGCGTGCTCCCAGGCCAACTCTTTCAGAATTTTTTATTCAATTTGTGCCCTGTTCTGCCTGCCAGAGGAGAAACACCATCTGCACATCTGTGTGATCTGGCTCTGATGTAGGGCATAAGCTGCAAATCATTGTTTAAGTCGGAAATGATGACGGCACGTGAGTTATGTTTTAAAGACCCCAAAAAACTGCAATTTGGATGTTAGGCGATGACGTTTTTTCAGCAGTCTGTTTGCACAATCTGGACTGGTGTGCGTTCTATTGGATTGCAAAAATATGTCAGTCTTTGATGGCAATGGGCCATAACAGAAATGTTAAGCTTAAGCAATGCATTATCCATCCGTAGAAATTATGTGCAACATTTTAGCATTGAGGGGGCAAAATAAGAGAGTGAAGGTTGAGGCGGGGAATAGGGGTGCAACAGGTGAGACTCTTGACCAATTGCCAGACAAGAATGTTGATCATGTATAGGAGGATTCAATAAATTATTATTATTCAAGCAGACATGTACTGTACCAGGTTTCTGACTAGATAGTGATGCTGGTCCCCTGCATGCCAGGCTGAGGTGCTACATACCCATCCAACACGTTTAGTTCCACACGCCTACTTTTCACTATGTAGAACGCTACTTCTAACATTTGCATTTGAAACTGTCACACTGTTGGAGTGGAGCCAGAAGCAGACACAGAACTGGAAGTTAACGGAAATATTGATTTATAAATTGAGTAGTGAGTGAATGTTGGCAGGTAGTGGCAGTTTGTGAAAGTTTAAGATCTTGGTGTCTTGAGAGATCTGGCTTGTTTTGAGTGTGTGGAAGGCCTGGGGATCCTCATGGGAAAGATATGAAAATAGCTGTAAGGCAAACGGGCAAAATGGAATGAATGCAGGCAGCAGACTTTGTAGTGCGGCTGATGAGCAGGTGACTGGCAGGTGTGCTCGATTGGAGATTGCTCCCAGCCATGAGGAGGCAGGGCAGAGAAACACACACACACACACACACACACACCACACACACACACACACACACACACACACACACACACACACCACACACACACACACACACACACACACACACACACACACACACACACACACACACACACACACACACACACACACACACACACACACACACACACACACACACACACACACACACACACACACACACACACACACACACACACACACACACACACACACACACACACACACACACACACACACACACACACACACACACACACTCACAGGTGTTTCAGGGACAGGTTGGGATAGGAATCAACAAAAATGGCTGCCATTTGAAGATACTGGGCTGAATTTGTTAGTGTTGTTTTTGCATAACACTAACCGTTCTTCAAACCAGTAGTTCTCAAAGTGTGTACCGCAATTTTGATGATCTTGTTCCATTTTCTGGGACTTGAATAATAAGATTAGATAAAGATTTTTGTCACAGCAGCAAGTAAACACAATGTGAAAATGAAAAGGAGTAGAAAATAAATAGATATAAACATAAAATATAAACATCTCAAAATATAAAAAAGTAAAACATATACATAATGTCAGTTAAAAGAATATATATCTGAAGAATATCTGTTAAATATACACTATGAAGGGCCAATTACAGCTAACAAGATATCAAAGTATAGGGTATTATTAATATTGAGTGTGCAATAAATAGCATACTACATTAAATATCAATGTACAAGGACTTTGATTTCATTATGAGATTTTATAATATAACATGTCGCATCATCAAATGTGTGTAAGTGTACATCATATTACATAAACACACATACTGAGCGTGTTGTCTTTTCTGCCCGACACCAGACAGACAGGAGCTCGCTATAGTACGTCATAACTGAGTAACCAAGTTATAATATATTACCTCTGAGTAGTGCTGCGTACCGGTACGCCGAACCGGTACTGGACTTGTAAAAAGTTTCGGTTCAAGTCCGGTTTAAAACCGGAACGTCGGGAACCGGTACTTGGACTCACAAAAAAACTAGCACTTACGTATATTCTCCTTTTTGTTCTAAACCATCTCAAACCTTCCATAGATCGAGAAATTTGCGCTGAGAAAATACGAAAAACATCGTGTTGGCTTCTGATATGGCGGCCATTACTGAACTCACGAAGTCTCGCAAAATATCGCAACTGCTCACGAGATCTGTGTGACGTCAAGGGAAGCTAGCGATGTGATTGGCTTAGACATAGTGGACTGCTGGTCGCCATATTGGATATTTGGGAGTGTAGCTAACTCATGGATGTATAATAAGAACTGGATACAGCGTGGGAGGCGGGGCCTCATTCATTCCTATGAGAGTTGCTCATTGGCGCATGATGATAAAATGGCCCAACTTTTGAGAGAGCGAAACGTCACAGATTACCCGGCATGCCTGAGAAGTACCCGTATGTGCGCTCATAGCACATGCGCAACTTTAACCAAAATGCTCGTTCACATCAAGCACGTCAATTTGCGTACACGTAAGTTACAGAACCGCGCGTTCATGACAGCATGGTAATGATTTGTTATTATGATGGATTTGATATTAACGAGGCGGCAGTTAGCAGCTAGTGGCTAGCTAGTAATTATGCTAATGTACACATCAATCGTTATGTACTTATATTACGCTGTAACAGAATCTAGTGATATCCAAGCAACAGAGCTTCATTTAGCATGAAATAATTATTGCACTGTATGTATATATATATATATATATATATATATATATATATACACAGTGCAATACGAAGCTACAGGGACGTTAATAACGTCGGTAATATTAACTTTATTTAATACAACATTTACGGTACAAGATTTAATCATACTGCCCATGTTGTATAATAATGAATTACAGCAAACATGTGCAATATATCCATTATTACAGCTCCGTGGGATGGCAGTAAGACGATATGGGTCCGTTCTTATTGTGCATCCATGGGTAAAGATAAACGCAACTCACATTGGTTTCTCATACAGCATCTCTGTAAACTACGTGTATTCACTGAATTTCACTCTCTGCCTTTAACGGCTCGTTGTAGCTCCAATAGCTCCAGCCCCCACCCTCCCTGTGCGGTCCGGTGGGTTAGATGCGCGTTCATAATGCAGAGCGAAATAACTCTCAGAATAACGTTATTAGCACATTTTTACAACTTGAGGAACGAATGTTTTTAATAAGAGCTATACAAGTGTTCATACTGGGTAGTTTATTTAGTTTAAAATTATCCAACGATTTACAAACCACTCTTTCCCCATGTAAGTCAATGGGAAAAAGTGTTTCCGGGCCTGGCAACCAAACGGAAGTGTAGTACCGCCGTTTGGCCACCACGAATATTTTCATCTGAGTCCAGCGCACTTCCTGGGGGCTTGAGCCAACTCCTTTGTTTGGTCTACGGCAGGGGTGCCCAACCAGTCGGTCGATCGCGGGGAGATTCCCAGTCGATCGCGAGATGTGTCTAAAAATAGAACAACAACATTCTGTTGTATGTTAATGTCCTGAAACATAATCTTCCTGTCCAGAATAATGCACTTGAACGCATCAAAGCTTTGTGATTGGCCGGCGTGACCCCATGTGTCGGGGCGTGGCTGGTGGGCATTGGGCAGTATTTAGCTGACGTTGTCCGTGTCAACAGGAGTGACAGTCCGCACACACACAAGACCGCAATTATGGCAGAAGCAAAAGAGCCCAACATAGGCCTATATAATTTTCACTCTGAGTGGGAGGATGATTATTTTTGTATCTATTCCAATTCAAAGTCCATCTGTCTCATCTGCAATGCGAGCGTGGCTTTACCGAAGAAGGGTAATTTAGGAGCGGCATTTCAAAACAGTGCACAAACGCTACGAGACGGAATTCCCTCCTAATTCTGCCCTATGCTCCAAAAGGGGAGGGGTCTGAAAGGACAGCTAAATGCACAGCAGTCCATTTCCACCAGGCCCAACAACAAGAGCAAGGCTGCTACCAGAGCATCTTATCGTGTCAGTCACGTTCTTGCGAAACACATGAAGTCTTTCAAAGACGGCGAAGTTGTGAAAGAAGCTTTCCTGGAGGCTGCCGACGCGCTTTTGGGGAACAGTAAAAATAACAGTAGCATTTCAACAGGTTTTTGATATAATAAAAACTCAAGTTAGATACCGTTATTAATCAGCTGTAAGTATTAGTTTGTTTGAACTTATTCATTATAATTATTGTACACAATGGTATAAGAATGCAAACATTCAGATCTGTTCTGTTTAAATTGATTATAGTCTATTATCAATTCAGGTTAAGAAACTAGTGTTGCTTGCATCCTATTTTAAAGGCATTTATTTTTATACTCTACTAAAATGCAACAAAAAAAGGGTTTGATTCTATTAATTGTGTCTTTTTTTATTGCACTTTGGCAGCAGATTCCTGTGCAGCTTCAGATCTGAGTTGTCTTATTAGTAAGACTAATTTATACTTTTGTAGCAACACTATTTTTATATAATGGCACAGAAAGGGTTCAGTCTTTTCTTTTTTTCCTGTGTCATATGTGGCAGCACTGTTCAATGTTTCTTGAAAACATTACCCACTGTAGTATGTGACATTTAAATAAACTCCAACTCTGTATCAACAACAATTGTGTAACTTCAGTTAAATACATGTGTAGATTAGAAAGAGGTAAGATAAAGGATCTGCAGTATTTTATGAAGTATTCATCGTACAAAGGTCAGTTTTATACAAGTAGAAGTGTGTATTTACCTGGTAGTAGGCTAGGCTGTCAGTAATGGCTACGCCTCTCTATTTGGACTGGTAGATCTCGGCAGACTGGCAACTTTAAAAGTAGCTCTCGGTTCAAAAAAGGTTGGGCACCCCTGGTCTACGGTGTCACGGCCCATGTCATGTAAACACAATGCCGCGGGGCTTTAAATCCAGTAAGGTGTGGGACCATGTGACGAAACTGCCGCTAGATACACTCTACCTTTCAGCAAAGTTTTAGGGATTTAGGCTCAGTCAGCTCAGGGACTGTTTGGTTACTTTAGTTTGGTAAATGAAATAAATGTTTGAACTTTGTAGTAGTTCACTGTAGTTGCTATCATAAGTCATTTGTAGACTAAGTGGCAAAAAGTTGTTTTTTTACATTTGTACTTTGTAGAGAAATGTAGACACAAGTTGGAAGGGAGCACAATAAACCTGACGAGTTTGAATTTGAGTTGATTATTCGTTTATTTTCAATTGATAATTAGCTCACAATAAATTCACTTTAGTTCACACAACTTGACACAAGCCATGGGTTCTGGTCCGGACTTATAAGTGTACATTTATTTACCGGTTGGATTTAATCGTTTTTTGTGCCAAAAAGGAGACTGACAAATGTCCTAGCACAATGAAATATAACAGTGGCGTGTTGGAATACGTTTTTGAGCAGCAGTTGTGCATTGAAAGTAGGGAAGAGATAGTTATTCTTCAAGTATTAATATACAGTTAAATATAACGTTACCCGTAGAGTGCAGAATAAATAAACCAGAGAAAAAATAAATGTACATAGTAACATAAGAAAAGAACAGAACGGTTTTGTAGTCATCTAAATAAAGCTATTTTTCTGGAATAGCAGCAAACCTACACCTTAGAATGTGCAAACATGTCTGGATAACCATCTCTACATTTGGGTGAATTCATATAACTTCTACATAGACAGTATTGCAAGTATATGTGTTACGGTGTGCAGGAAGCAGGACCCAAATGCAGATTTAAGTGACAAAATAATTCCTTTATTTCAAGGCTACAATATTCAGAGACAGAACAGAACACTCACCGCAGTTTACTCACAACACAAGACAACCCGACAAAGAGACAGAAAACCCAGAACTTAAATACACCCAGGACTAATCACATAAACACGAGACAGGTGAGGAGGGAGGACAAAACACAGAGGCACCAGGTGAACACAATCGGGTAATCAGGGAGGGAAACAGACAGAAAGCAAACAGGCAGGAAACGGGGGTGAACACTTTACAAAATAAAACAGGAAACCCAAAGATAGAAAAAGACAAGAAAAACACCAACACAGACAGATCCTAACAGTACCCACCCCTCAAGGGACGGATCCCAGACGTCCCAAAACAAAAAAAAGTCCAAAACCTCAAGCAGGGTGGATGGAGGGGGTCCGGAGGAGGGACGCATCACTAAGCCACCAGGGTGGGTGGAGGGGGTCAGGAGGACGGGACTGAACTGACCGCCCAGGGGCACGGCAGAGGACCAGGAAGGGGTCTCGGGCAGACGGCCCGGGGGCAAGGCAGAGTCCAAGGTGGGGACCATGGAGGGGCGAAGGCAGCGGCAGGAAGAGTCAGGGGGCCGGACCCGAGGGCGAAGGCAACGGCAGGAAGAGTCAGGGGACCGGGCCCGAGGGCGAGGACCGCGGCACTCAGGGGGCCGGGCTCGAGGGCGAAGACCGCGGCACTCAGGGGGCCGGGCTTGAGGGCGAAGACCGTGGCTCTCAGGGGGCCGGGCTCGAGGGCGAAGACCAGACAACTCCGGAGGCCGGGCAGGAAGGCGCTGACGGGACAGTGCCGGAGGCCGGGCAGGACCCGGTGTCGGAGCTGGTGGGACAGGCCTCGGCAGGATCCCCCACGGAAGAGGACCCTGACACGGGATTTGCAGGATCCCCGGCAGGAGAGCAGTTGGCGGGGCCTCCAACGGCACAGGACATAGGACATAGGACATAGGATTGGCAGGACCCCCGGCAGGAGAGTAGTCGGTGGGACCTCCAACGAGACAGGACAAAGGGTTGGCAGGACCCCCGGCAGGAGAGTAGTCGGTGGGACCTCCAACGGCACAGGACAAAGGGTTGGCAGGACCCCCGGCAGGAGAGTAGTCGGTGGGACCTCCAACGAGACAGGACAAGGAGCTGGCAGGACCCCCGGCAGGAGAGTAGACGGCGGGACCGCCAACGAGACAGGACAAAGGGTTGTCAGGACCCCCGGAAGGAGAGTAGTCGGCGGGGCCTCCAACAGCACAGGACAAAGGGTTGGCAGGACCCCCGGCAGGAGAGTAGTCGGTGGGACGTCCAACGAGACAGGACAAGGAGCTGGCAGGACCCCCGGCAGGAGAGTAGACGGCGGGACCTCCAAGGGGACAGGACAAAGGGTTGGCAGGACCCCCGGCAGGA
Source organism: Gymnodraco acuticeps (assembly GCF_902827175.1). NCBI lineage: Eukaryota > Metazoa > Chordata > Actinopteri > Perciformes > Bathydraconidae > Gymnodraco > Gymnodraco acuticeps. Next base: position 1,087,625 of record NW_022990295.1, on the reverse strand, counting down.
GAGTAGTCGGCGGGGCCTCCAACGGCACAGGACAAAGGGTTGGCAGGACCCCCGGCAGGAGAGTAGTCGGCAGGACCTCCAACGAGACAGGACAAGGAGCTGGCAGGACCCCCAGCAGGAGAGTAGACGGCGGGACCTCCAAGGGGACAGGACAAAGGGTTGGCAGGACCCCCGGCAGGAGAGTAGTCGGCGGGGCCTCCAACGGCACAGGACAAAGGGTTGGCAGGACCCCCGGCAGGAGAGTAGACGGCAGGACCTCCAACGAGACAGGACAAAGGGTTGGCAGGACCCCCGGCAGGAGAGTAGACGGCGGGCCCTCCAACGGGACATGACAAAGGGTTGGCAGGATCCCCGGCAGGAGAGTAGACGGCGGGACCTCCAACGGGACAGGACAAAGGGTTGGCAGGACCCCCGGCAGGAGAGTAGTCGGCGGGGCCTCCAACGGCACAGGACAAAGGGTTGGCAGGAACCCCGGCAGGAGAGTAGTCGGCAGGACCTCCAACGAGACAGGCCAAGGAGCTGGCAGGACCCCTGGCAGAGGAGTAGTCGACGGGACCTCCAACGGGACAGGACATGGAGTTGGCAGGACCCCCAGCGGAACCTCCAACGGACCAGGACATTGGGTAGGGACTTGAGACGTGACTCGAGAGGGGACTCGAGAGGAGACTCGAGAGGGGAACTAGAGAGGAGGGACTAGAGGAGGGACTAGAGGAGGGACTAGAGGAGGGACTAGAGGAGGGACTAGAGGAGGGAACTCGAGAGGGGACTCAGAGAGGGGAACTAGAGAGGGGACTCGAGGAGGGACTAGAGAGGGGACTAGAGGAGGGACTAAAGGAGGGACTAGAGGAGGGAACTCGAGAGGGAACTCGAGAGGGAACTGGAGAGGGGACTCGAGAGGGAACTGGAGAGGGGACTCGAGAGGGAACTGGAGAGGGGACTCGAGAGGGAACTGGAGATGGGACTAGAGAAGTGACCTGAGGAGGGACTAGGGAAAGGACTAGAGAAGGGAACTCGAGAGGGGACTCAGAGAGGGGAACTAGAGAGGGGACTCGAGGAGGGACTAGAGAGGGGACTAGAGGAGGGACTAAAGGAGGGACTAGAGGAGGGAACTCGAGAGGGGACTAGAGTTGGGATTTGAGATGGGAGTAGAGAAGTGACTAAAGGAGGGACTGGAGATGGGACTAGAGATGGGACTAGGGCAGCTGGGGCCAGAGCTGGGGCCAGAGCTGGGTCTGGAACCATGGCTGCTGGGGCCCGGAATTGAAGCCAGAATCATGGCTGTAAGGTCCGGTTCTGGAGCCGGAAACATGGCTGTATGATCCTGTTCTGAAGCCGGAAACATGGCTGTATGATCCAGTTCTGAAGCCGGAAACATGGCTGTATGATCCAGTTCTGAAGCCGGAAACATGGCTGTATGATCCAGTTCTGAAGCCGGAAACATGGCTGTTGGGTCCGGAGCGGAAGCCTGGACCCTGGCTGTGTAAGCCAGGTAATCCAGTATGGACTCAAAGCTGCGTGGGCCGGTACCGGAGTATGGAGGCATGGCTGTTGGGTCCGGTTCTGGAGCAGGGACCATGGCTGCTGGGACCGGCACTGGAGCCGGAACCATGGCTGCTGGGCAGGGAACCGGAACACGGATCCATGGCTGTGTGGGGTGGTACTGGAGCACGGTACCATGGCTATGTGGGATGGTACTGGAGCGCGGAACCATGGCTGCTGGGGCCAGAACTGGGTCCGTAACCATGGCTGCTGGGGGCTGAACTGGTTCTGGAACCCTGGCCCTTTGGGCTCGTGCTGCCAACCTGGCCTTGTGACTCCTTCCTTTAGGAGCCGTTTGGAGGCTCCGTGGACCTCCAAAGGCCAGACGAGTACCAGCGAATGGCTCCTGGACTGTAGCAAACACTGGGTGAGAAGCAGGGGCTGACGCCAGACGGACCACACCGATGCGTGTGGTATCAAAACGGGAGTTGGGAGGCCTGGGACTGTCAGGCAGGGGATAACACACCGTGAGAAAATCCAAAATCCTGCCCGATAAGAATTTAACCAAGCCTGGCTTCTCCATAGTAATCCGGCGTGCCTCTGCCAGAACAGCCTCTCGCTGCTGAACCCTGGACGCTCCCAACCATAGATACGAGCAGTCATCCAAAGCCAAGGAAAACTCCAATAGCTCCTGCTCAAAAGGATCTGCTGGGCCCATATTTGGGTCGGGTTGTAATGTTACGGTGTGCAGGAATCAGGACCCAAATGCAGATTTAAGTGACAAAATAATTCCTTTATTTCAAGGCTACAATATTCAGAGACAGAACAGAACACTCACCGCAGTTTACTCACAACACAAGACAACCCGACCAAGAGACACAGAAAACCCAGAACTTAAATACACCCAGGACTAATCACATAAACACGAGACAGGTGAGGAGGGAGGACAAAACATAGAGGCACCAGGTGAACACAATCGGGTAATCAGGGAGGGAAACAGACAGAAAGCAAACAGGCAGGAAACGGGGGTGAACACTTTACAAAATAAAACAGGAAACCCAAAGATAGAAAAAGACAAGAAAAACACCAACACAGGCAGATCCTAACAATATGCATGTGAAACAGACTATCTGTGCCTGGGAAACTAGAAGAAAGCGACACATTTTTCACCAGCTTTGGTGTGATAGAGGCCAGGCGATTTAATCCTTCAGTGCGTAGAATTAATTTGGTGTTCTTTGACTTCCTGGCTCAGAGCAACGAGCCATATGGCAGTGGGCCCTGGAAGACTCAACGTCGGGCCAGAGGTCTGTAACACCCTGGATCTGATCAGTTTAGTGGCCCCTGCAGCAGCATCCATAACTGAAAGATATGAGCCTGAAAAGCAGAAGTGACACGTTGTCTGTGAAGAACACCCCTGCCACGCTTTGACATATTTGATTGATGCTTCTCAATGCTGCCACTTCCCTTTTGTCCAATTTACAGAATAACAGACTATCCAGATATTTGAAGCTCATTGATGTGCCATCCACATCTGCAGTTGTTCACGTGGGAGCATTACTATGACAAGTCCTGTCTCTGTTTAACACGCTGCGACTCAAACGTGGGGAGTAGATATTTGACACCTGACCCCGGGGCTGCAGGGAAATGTTAGTGACATGCTGGAAATCACACTGTTTGCCTTGTAATGGCACTGTTGAAAACTAAGCTGTCAAAGCATTCCTATTGGCACTGTTGGAGTTTACTTAGCAGTGTAAATAAGCTGTTTTTGGATACTATCAAATCTCTTTTTACGAGTGGTTGTTGATTTTATCATCAGCTCTCTTATGCACCAGAGCTGCCTGACGAATCCTCCCGCCTGATTGAGTGTTATAAATATAGACATGTTTCATTCTGGGATAACAAGTTGAGGTGCTAGACACGTCAGAGCATCACTACTGTCCTCCCGCGGTTGCTCCTGGCAACATAATTTTCCGGAATGTTAGGAGATGGTGACTGATCATGAATGAGTGAAAAGACTACATGCGTAGAGACAATACAATTATTTCCTGCGTCATCTCACCGGGAGAAAAGGCGGGAGGATGGGAAACGAAGTGAGTTAGCAGTATGTTGTGTGTCATGCATCAATCAGTTTGATAACGGTGTCTTTTTCTGGAAACGGCTGTCAGGCTTGCACATGAACGGAAAGTTGAATTACGATACGTTGTTGCGTTTATTAATCTCTCGCTTTCTTCTACTCCTCGTAAATCTCTCTTGGGCCATTTAATACTTTGCTTTGCATTTTCCTCGACTTATTTGAGGATCAATGAAGTCCTTTTTATTCCTCTGTACGACATACTTCATCTCATTAAGACATCTTTTGTTGCATCTCCTCCCTCTATGTGAACCTCATTCTATCAATTTCTCTCTCTTTATCCCATTCTCCTTTGCGAGCAATCTAAAGTGCTCCTCTGGGACGCTGGCTCTGCTGTAATTCAGGAGTAGATTAAGAAAATATATGGTATCTGAAGGCAGAAGGCCTGACACAGAGAGACAGAGGGAGGAAGGTAATGAGAGAGACGGAAAGACAAAGAAGGAAACAGAGACAGGCAGAGATTGATGGCTGCAGAAATCTTGGCATGGTATAGGCAAACGTGGATCAGATAACAAAGAAAGAGGTACACTAAAAAAAGAGAGACAGTCACATCGTTAGACTCAGACAGACAGTCTTTGTTAATGGCCAACTGGGACAAAGTTAGACAAGAACCACTCAATTCCTCTTAGTCCTAAAGAGTCTCACCTAATCAGATATCATAGAGTTAGTCCTGCAGGGCGCTCTAGATGCTTGGCCAAGGGCGAGAGACATCACAAGCTCCACATTGTCACACAGGATGTACGGATTATGACCGTAAAAAGAACTAGACATCATGTGATAGTAACGGACATTACACATAAGAAAAATATCTACCCGTGCTCTGGAAAACGAAAAGTCCTGAAATAAACTGCCTGACAGTTTTAGCTTTAATCCAGGAACTGGAATGGCAACAGTCTTATTTGGAGGAAAAGAAAAAAAAGAGCACGGAATCCTCAACGGGCACCCGTTTCGGATGTTATGATGCTATTAAATGGTTGTTATCAATTGTTATTACGACCACACTGCACTCAACCATAGTTAAAAGGGTCAAACTTCTGTTGGGTATCACTTTCAGTTAAGTTAGGTCAAAAGTACCAACACTATGTGGTTACATTTAGGGATATCAATCACACATATATGTCTTTGTTTTTATCGTTACATCCCATCAATTGATAACATTGGCTACGTCAAGGCGGACATTAATGAAAGAAAAACACGAACATGGTGATAATTTCCTTGTTTTTCTTTTCTTTACTAGGGACAGTTTAGCCATCATGAATCCAAAGTTGGGTCTCCCCAAATATAAATGGAATATTAAAAAAGGTGTTCCATGGTGTTTTCTCATAGAGAAAAGTAGTGTTTGTTGTCCCCTGACGTTAAATTAACCGGACTTTTGACTGCATAGAGTCCCTTGATCCTCCTTAGCAACAGTCTGTTCTCCATAGCAGCGGTCTGTATGTGAAAATTAACAACCTCTGAAATTACCCAATTGACCAATCAGAAGCGAGTAAATAATAAAGTAATTCAATAGTGAATTTAACTCTCGTCTCTTAGGTAAAAGTCTTATATTAGTTTGACCCATTCACCTAAGCCTAACCCTAAATTTATAGAAATGAAATCACAACAAAATTCACCATCTTCAACTCTCCATTGGTTTGGTTTGACAACACAGTGTCGCACTGAATAAGGAACTCAAACAAATGGTGGAAATGGGGGATAAATGGACGTTTCTAATCGTCTATAATTAGGCTACAGGTATGAATGACTTCCCTGTTAAATCAGCACGATGCACCCAATGGGTTTGTTCTGATGCACTGGTTTTGCCAGTAGGCTTCCACTCAGACATCCACCACAGAATCTTAACCTGCACAGCTTGGAGTGTCTTGCTCTGCTTCTGCTCCCGCTGGCCTGTGAAGCATGGCATCCTGCCGAGAGTGCCCGTCATCCTGTCGTAAGCTCTGTGTGTCTCTGACAGCCGGTACACGGGAACAGTTGGAGAACAGGTCTTCTGGCCACGTCCCATCGCACCGCAGCACCGCTTGGCTCCGAGATCACCGTCATTTTGGAAGCGGGGAAGAAAAGCTGTCTGGTTTTTAAGCAACAGAAAGTGGTCTGCTGTGGTCAAACATTAGACATCTTATCATGTGGTGCTGTCACTGGAGCTGAGATGGTACACAAATGCAAAGAAACCTACTTATTTTAAGCATTATCTTGTGTTGGTATGCACATCACGTCTGTCATTGCCACATTCAGCGGGTATCTAAACTGGATCGATAGTGCATGCTGGGTAACACAAGACTCAAATCATTCTAGCATAAACATTTTCTCTAATATTGGAAAAACAAAGATGCACTTCCATCGTGAATGTGGCTCCACCTGCCCTCATACTGTGCACCGCGCTGTCCAAACGCACCATAACATGATAACACAGTCGGCCCCAGCAGGCAGCACCCTCTCTCCTCCACTCTCTCCCCATGTTTTTTCATGGAGGGGGGCTCGTACACCCTCAGTAACAGGTTTGATTGGAAAGCATCTAGCCCCCGGCAACCAATCCCCCAGCAGTACTGCACACACACATACAGACACTCACACAGGGTTTCCGTGGCAACTGTGGTGCAGGGGGTAGACGGAATTATTCGGTATACAGAGCGAGCCAGACTCTGGTGATGAGGGGACGAGGCCTCCACCAGAGAGCGAGGGGTGGGCTGAATAAGGGGATGGTTTGTGAACATTTCGGATGTAAGATTACATTTAGAACATCTAGTGAATTTGTTATTTTTGGTTCAAGTCTTTTGGCATATGGGACTAGGGTAACATTTATTTTATATTTTAGAGGAAAACAAAAGTCCTGTGCCCAAAGACTTTTTTCCCTTTATTTGTCTTTTGTTAAAGGTGTGATTTTTTATTGGATCAAAAATGTGATGTTGAACTGTTAAGATACTTTTCCAAAGTATAACCAGATGTCAAGACTTTATCCCAATCAGAACAAATGTTGTCAAATGTTACCTAACATCTAAACATTCAGACAGAAGATTTGTCTGCAACGTTTTTAACTTATTTCCTGACCATGACCATTTTCAGCATTACCTCCTCCTTTAGTTGATTTTGTAGGTCTATGTTGCCGTATGTCTGCCCCTAGCTGTGCTGCTGTTTGTTTATCATATTACTCGTCCTTCTCCTTTTGAACAGCAGATTTTAAAAGCAGATCTGTAATGGCTGACTATCTGGCTGTCTGGCTTGTTCTACTTGGAGCCGGATGTCACACAGCTTCCAAAAACTGGGCTTTTGGGAGATTACTGACTCTGAACCAGTTCTCTCTGGTTACTGGAATGGGATTAGCTATTGCTGCTGTGTTCGTGTGTGTGTGTGTGTGTGTGTGTGTGTGTGTGTGTGTGTGTGTGTGTGTGTGTGTGTGTGTGTGTGTGTGTGTGTATGTATGTGTGTATGTGTGTGTGTGTGTGTGTTTATTTATCCACGCACATATGTGCATGTATGAAAAAATAGGAGAGTGAGTTAAGAAAGAGACGGATGAATAACGTGTTTGTGCTTTCCTAGCATCTTTTGTTGTCTGGCCTGATAAATGTGGCTTAGCCCAGAATCGTCTGTTTAATCTTGCCGCCATTTTGTTGTCTGGTGTCTATGGCTCTTCTCTATCTCTCTCATGGCAGTCATAGCGGCTTAACTTCCCAGAATGGTTACCATAGCAACACCGGCAGAGGTTTATCAGTGGCCATGGCGACAGCTGATGCCCCGAGATGTAGCATGCAGTGGTTTTGGGATGTGTCAGGCGGAGTGAAGGGACGGTAGTGATGGAGGACCTGTGATGGCAGCCACACCTTGATGAGAAAGAAGGTGTGTGATGCAAGATCCCAGTTGACACATTTTTTATATATTTTTCTTAATTCCCTTCTAAATTATCAGCCAGCCTGGTCTGCTCCTGGTTTGTCTCCGAACAGCAGTGTGAACATGCTGCGTGGAGGTGAAATGTTGTCTTCCTCTGGCTGTGTGCTGGACAAGCTCATTTCAGTGTGTGTGTGTGTGTGTGTGTGTGTGTGTGTGTGTGTGTGTGTGTGTGTGTGTGTGTGTGTGTGTGTGTGTGTACACGCGAGTCAGCACAGTCTGGTCTTAAGAGACTCACATCTTGCCTCTCCACTGAGGTGACAATTTTCAAATCAATTTTTCCTCTACCTCGAATGGATTGGATTATCTTTTCACTCTTTCGCCTCTCTCTCTGCTATTGTAATTTTAAAAAAGCATTTGCTGTAAATACTGCTATTGTTGGAGGCGTAATCAAACATTCATGAGAGAGAGGGATCTAGGGAGAAGAAGAGAATCTAGGTCACGGATGCGCTGGCAAGTCTCTGAGACTGCTGCTCCGCTGAGTAAGCCGCTCTCTCTTTTTTTATAAAACTCTTTCAGGTCTCTTTGTCTACTCCCTCTTTTCCTCCACTCCCTCGTCTCCTCTCTCCCTCACTCATTTGTATTCATCTCCCTCTTCCTCTCATCTTCTGCCCTCACATTTCGCCAAAGAGTCACCATCTACTATATATTATGTTTTAAATTCCTATAAGCATATTTTTTCCCCTTTTTGGAGTTCAACTACAATAAAAACAGATTATATTGGGTATTTTTTGGAAACATAATCGCCACGTCTGCATTCACGTATAACCACAGTGCAACGCCCGCAGACAGCTTAGCCAATAGCTCATAGTAATGACCCTCTTGACCATCATCAGTCAAGGAGAAGGTCATGTTGTCAGTGCTTTTACAACCATCTCCAAGCCAACTGTGGTGCACTGAGCAACACATTAGGAGAGGCTGACCTTGTGAGTGTGTCCACAGTGTCAGCGAGGACGAGACAGACTGTAGAAAGATCAGGAAAAGAGAGATGCTCCAAAGGGAGGAAGTCTTTTTCTGCCTGCCCTAAAGAATACATAACTACAGTTGCAACTATAACATCTTATGGTTGTAAAAAAAGGAGCAGAATATTTGAAAAAGCCAGCTTTGGAACATCTATTCAGGCAGATAAATTGAATGTGTCTAGACAGGGGTGACATTTCTATTTTAAATGATGCAATATTGATGTAATATATCTATTTTTAACATGCACCATCCCATGTGCATTAGACCAGCTTGACTAGCTCACCTTGACAGAATGATGAAAGTCTACGGGAGAGTTGAGATGCTGCAGGAAAAAGGACAGATGGGGTGAAACACTGTATATGATTTGAGACAGCAGAGATTAAAGCTTCCAAGTTGAAATGTGAGAAAAAGAGATAGATAGATTAGAAGGAGAAAGTGCTGGTGGATGTCACAGCAAAGGAATAAACTAAATAATAAAGATGCAATAGTGACAACATTTCCATGGGTGCTGTAGATTTTCGTGATGAATATTCACTAATGAATAATTGTTTAATTTCTTACACAGCATGTAGGCTACTGTAGAAGATAAGCATGCATCTTAAAGTTGGATAGTAAAACCCCATCCTAATACTGATAAAATAAATACGTAACACATTTCTATATTATCATAATTATATTAGGGCTCTCAGTCGATTAAAATATTTAGTCGCATAATGTCCATAGTTAATCGCGATTAATCGCACATTTTGTATCTGTTCTAAATGTACCTTAGGCTTAGAGGAAAAATGTTCAAGTTTTTAATACTCTTATCAACATATGAGTGGACAAATATGCTTTATGCAAATGTTTGTTTATTATCATTGGAATAATGACAAATATTCTCAATACAACAATCTGGAACCTCTCTCTCTCTCTCTTACACTCTCTCCCAACCCTGTGTACTTATTTGCACTGAGCCAGTTGCTCAAACAGACAAGCCTGTTTACAGTTGTCGGCGAAATGCCGCTCCTCTGTCTTCATTTTCCGTTAAAGCATGAGACTGAAGTTCCCACTGTGGGTCAAAATAATGCGCTGTGATGTGCAGTCGACACGTTGGATGCAATCCGAATGATCGAACGCAGCCCCTCGTCCTACACAATGTTAAGCTGTAGCCACTCATTTAGCTATCGCTGTTGTTGTCCAGGCGTCTCCCCGGCAAACTTTCAAGCGTGGTCTGCCGCAAGTGAGCGGCAGGAGCAGGGCTGTCAGCATCAGCTGTGTGCTTGGCTTGCTGTTTAAAACACCTTTTTTTGTATCCATATCTCTCGCTAGAATCTCCCACCATCCAACTAACAACAGCAACAACGTCAAGCCTTTGGGCTCTGAAATTACGGGGCGGGCCGAGGACAAATATAGATGCGTTAATCGCACGTTAAAATAATTAGTGGCATTAAAAAGAAATTGCTTTAACGCGTTAACTTGACAGCCCTGAATTATATATATTTTAATGGGTATTGTTAGACTTTTTTGTTTTTTGCCACTCAAATGTGGGCTACAGAAAAGGTGAAGCTACAGCTAATTAGCATAGCATACAAACTGAATCTTCTATCAACACACAATGTAACATGTTAAATAGTAAGCTTTTGGTGGCATTATGAAGATTTTGTTATGTTTTGACTGAGCCTTTGTTTCAAGCCTTTTAGCTTAGGTAGCTAGCTTTTTTCTCCTGTATTCAGATGTTTTGGTAAATTACTAATACATTTAAGTCAAGCCTGCTGAAGTCCAAGTTGAGAGAAAGAATGTACGTCCGTACTTGACAAGCATATATTTGAAGCCAAAATAATTAGCCTATCCCTAAATATGAACCAAGTAGTCATCGGTGGCGCGTGAGGCTCAGGTTTGGGAAGGCTAAACAACCTCCGGCATCTATCGTTTTTCTAACCCAGTTTAGATTTAACCACGCCTACTTCCGCATTACACAAGCATCGGCGTAGCTAAAAAAAAAGAAGAAAAAAACTCCCGGCCTGCCTCCCACACTGCCCCGCTCGGCCCCCGGCACTGCCCGGCTTACTAGTTGTTACCTTATCTTGGCGGGTGTCCGTCGTGGCATCGGGACTACTGGTTGTTTTAATGTTTGCCTTGAAAAATGTCCGTATATCTATTTTCGAGGCTTCGCTGTCGGATCGTGATGTGATTGGCCACAGAGGGGCTTGATCACATTGCGATCACAAGCCGCTTGAAACAAACATGGCTGCGCAGGCGCTTGCACGCCGTCAGGTGGCTGCATAGCAGCGCTAATGTCAAACATTATACATTATTATATTTTTATTTTACCAGGATGCAGTGACAAAAATACTTGGGAAGGCTTAGCCTTCCCTAGCCTACAGTACCTGCCGCCCCTGCAAGTAGTCTTCTTGCATTTTCGTTTTCGAATTTACAGTGACACATGTTTAAAACTGGAATTGTCATTAGAGACAGTGTCAGTGTTTCACTCAAAAAGTAATTCAGAATGGAGTTTAGTTTAATCTTCTCATACTCCTATATCTCTCAGCAAAAAAAAGAATGTAGGTGAGAAAGTAGTCTCTCTGGGTTAAGTTATGAGCGTTTTACGATTAGATATGAAATAAAGATCATTCAAACCCCAAAAGGAACAAATCCATAATGCCAGTGTTATCCTCATTGCACTACAGCAAGTACTGTAGGTAAAAGACCCAGGAAGTCGGTCTGTAAAAACACATTTAGGTTTTCTGTACGCCTTTGTTTTCCTTACAATATAAGTTTAACTAACCCGGGGGTGTGTTTAAACCCTATCCGATTGCCTGACAGCTCGTGTTTCTTACCCCATCAGTCTTTGCTGTGTTCCTCCACCTCAGCAATTGCCTTGGCAAGGAAAATATTAAGGCCAAAAAAAACAAGCTACAAAAAATATAGCCAAGTTGTATTAAACCAAAAGTATCCTGTTTTTCAAGAGACGTGGTCAGTTTTGTGTGTGTGGGATCTAGCTGCCACTAGCCTGTAGAGATCATGTATTAACAGGAAGGAATCTGTGTTTGTATCTGTCATGATCTGTAAGATCGCGGAAAAAGGTAGGACCCAAATGCAGACTACAAAAACGGAAAAAGGTTTAGAAACAAAAAGCAAGCTTTATTTAAAAGCTGATAACAAAACATGGCATGAATCAAAACGGTAGCACAGGAAAACAATAACACAAAAACTGATCGTGAAAAACGTGGAGGAAAACCGAAGAGAAAAAACATGAAACGTGAAGGGAAGACAAACAAACAATGAACCGACGAGGAAACACAGGAAAAGACAAGACTAAATACAGGGAGGGGTAATCAAGGAACAAGAAACATCTGGGTAAAGGAGGGAGAAAAACAAGGGCAACAGGTGAACACAATCAGACACACCAGGGAAACTAACGACAGGGAGGAAAACACAGGGGTTGCGTTCTGATAATCCAAAAATCAGCTCCTAAATTCTAACCCTATCTCCTATTCCTTGACCTCTGAGTGAAACGTCACGGGGTTAAGGGATAGTGGATAGGAGAATTCAAAAGGACTTAGGAGAAGAGACTGCGGTACTTTAGAGAATCCGAATGCACTTTCACTATCCGACGTGTTTATGATGCGCCAGCGGACGTCATGAATGTGCGTCTGCTGCTGTGGGGAAACTATGGAAACTATAGTTTTCTATAGCGGACTACAACATGGATGTTTAATAAGAAAGAGGGACTACTGTAAACTCATCTAGAGACTCTGCACCGTGCTCTGATGCTGTTGCTTTATGCTTTATGAACGTGGACAACAGAGAAACATATTCCTCATGACCAAAGTTGGAATTTAAATAAAAAAGGAAAGTGAAACTTATGCTCGTCACCCTCTCCCTCTGGTCCACATTAATACAAATGATCCCAATACGTATGATTGTATGAACTATGAAAATATCTTAAAATCAATAATACAAATGTATTTATTATAAACGTTAGTCCTTAACACCTATCACTGTGTATATCACCATTCAAACATCTTTTAAAAGTTGAACAAACCCCACACAGCTCAGTGAAATGTTGACTTTATTTGATCATTTCAGTAAAAACTAACATTCATATTTCTCTTTTTGATTATAATACTAATGAACGTTCAGAACAAAGCACTTTGGCCACTTTGGCAACTTACCACATACGTTTAAATGCTTAATAAGCACCGTAACTTTCATGATATAATTTCTCGGTCATAATCGGTTGTTTCCGTGAACTGTTGTGTGACGGCCATAGACTGTATATGACGGCAAATGCTGCGGCTGCAAGGCATTGTGGGGCAGCATTTTCTCCTCTCCTTTCGGTGAGGGAGGTCCAGTGGTTCCTAAGCTGAAGGAGGTTATAGAGGAAGTTTGAAACCTCCTTTCCTATCATCTTCTAGAGAATTCGAACGGCACTTATCATGGCTGCCACTGAGGGACTTCCGGGTAATTTCACTCGGTTAGGAAGGTTCCTAAGCTAAATGGACTATTCGACTGCAACCACTCTTGACCTAACAATCAACATCGGCACCTCAGTTGTTTCCCCGACTCAGACTGCAAGGAATCTGGGTGTGACCCTAGATAACAACCTGTCCTTCACTGCAAACATCGCTGCTACAACCCGCTGCAGATACACGCTTTACAACATCAGGAGGATGCGTCCCCAGCTGACCCAGAAAGCGACGCAGGTTCTGGTCCAGGCTCTCGTAATCTCACGCCTAGATTACTGCAACTCCCTCCTGGCTGGTCTACCTGCATGTGCCATCCGACCTCTGCAGCTCATCCAGAATGCAGCGGCTCGTCTGGTCTTCAACCTTCCTAAATTTTCCCACACTACTCCGCTCCTACGCTCGCTTCACTGGCTTCCGGTAACTGCTAGAATCCACTTCAAAACACTGGTACTTGCTTACCATGCTGCGAGTGGATCTGGCCCTTCGTACATCCAGGACATGGTTAAACCGTACACCCCAGCACGTGCACTACGCTCTGCATCAGCCAAACGACTCGCTGCGCCCTCGCTGCGAGGGGGACCCAAGTTCCCAACGGCGAAAACACGTGGGTTTGCTGTCCTGGCTCCAGGATGGTGGAATGAGCTCCCCATTGACATCAGGACGGCAGATAGCTTGCACATCTTCCGGCGCAAACTGAAAACTCATCTCTTTCGACTCCACTTCGAGCGATAGAACTATTAACGAAGCACTTTTATACTAATAAAGGACTGGCTTTTCTAAAGCCAGTTGAGTAGCACTTGAAATGTTTTTGCTCTATGAAACCTGATGTACTTATATGATTCTGTTTTCTTCAAGTTGTATTTTGTTGGACGAACGCACTTATTGTAAGTCGCTTTGGATAAAAGCGTCAGCTAAATGCAATGTAATGTAATGTAATGTAATGCTTTGTTTTGAACGTTCATCAGTATTATAATCGAAGAGAAATATGAACGTTAGTTTTGACTGAAATTATCAACTAAAGTCAGCATTTCACAGTCTTTACTGAGCTGTGGGGTTTGTTCAACTTTTAAAAGATGTTTGAATGGTGATATACACAGTGATAGATGTTAAGGACTAACGTTTATAATAAATACATCTGTATTGATTTTAAGATATTTTCATAGTTCATACAATCATACGTATTGGGATCATTTGTATTAATGTGTACCGGAGGGAGAGGGTGAAAGTTTCACTTTCCTTTTTTATTTAAATTCCAACTTTGGTCATGAAGAATATGTTTCTCTGTTGTCCACGTTCATAAAGCATAAAACAACAGCATCAGAGCACGGTGCAGAGTCTCTAGATGAGTTTACAGTAGTCCCTCGTTCTTATTGAACATCCATGTTGTAGTCCGCTATAGAAAACTGTGGTTTCCATAGTTTCCCCACAGCAGCAGACGCACATTCATGACGTCCGCTGGCGCATCATAAACACGTCGGATAGTGAAAGTGCATTCGGATTCTCTAAAGTACCGCAGTCTCTTCTCCTAAGTCCTTTTGAATTCTCCTATCCACTATCCCTTAACCCCGTGACGCTTCACTCAGAGGTCAAGGAATAGACGATAGGGTTAGACGTTAGGAGCTGATTTTTGGATTATCCGACTGCAACCAGGGAGAAGGACCAGACAAGAAACAAGGAGGAAAACATAAAACAGGGAGAACAGAACAGCAAAATAAACCCAAACCTAAACATACAAAACTAAAAACGTGACATAACATAAGAATCATGACAGTATCTGTATCTGATTCTGTGTGTTTGCATGTTTTCCTCTGATGTCCGAATGTTTATTTTAATACTGGTCTCACAAGAACCTAAATCCATGGATCTGCCTATCATCCGCTCCCTTCCACCCCTCACTCTCTGCGGTATTAAAGGGTCCGAATCCACCGGCCACTCCAAACCGACCCACTGACATTGAACTCTCTCCAGCTAATCCATTTATATGTTTTCAATTACATATCGGGGGCTGGGGAGCAAGTGGACAGTAAGCTCTCGGCCTCTGCCTGGAAAACCCTGTCCCCTCGTGACCTAAATATTAAGCTAAAGAAGAGGAGGGGGTGGGAGAAAGGGATGAATGTGTGGGGCAAAACAAAAAAACAAAAATCAGGTCACATATTCCCCAGTTGCATGCCACTGAATTGGATTGCGGCAAGGAGAAATAATCCCGGTCATGTTTGAATCTGACAGATTGCCGGGCTGCAGTTTCCTCCGGGTCATTCTGGACGAGCCGACTGGCTGGAGGGATGACTCAGTTTTCTGTGGCGAGCATCGGAAGAGTCACACACTCCATGTTGGCTTGAATGTAAATCCCAGACAGCAGAAAACCAGAAGGATGTGGCCCAAGTTATTCATTTGTGGAGATGCTTTTTAATGCATACAAATAAATGACAATGATGTAGAAAAAGTCCATAAAATATTACACGGTTGAGTTGTCCGGGCCATGAAATCGGCTGAGCCACATTAAAGACTAGGACCAGTGTAGCTGCCACATCAGATTTGATCTTTTATTTTCAAATCCCTCAACACGATTATTATTTTCTCATTTTAATCTCGCTTCTCCTCTACTGCAATCTTTTAGTCTGGCTTTCTGTCTGGCCTCCACTCTTCCGTCCCTTTTTCCTCTTCTCTCCCGTCTCTGTTCATTATTCACTGCTATTGAGAGAAAGCGCTTTAAGGCTCAGCAGACCTCGAGTCGAACCCGTCCCCTCGCCTCACCCCTCCATGATGCCCCCCCCCCTCCCCTTCATTGCTTCACACAACCTGATGAAGAGTGGCCTGGACAGGCTCATCAATAACGCAAGGAGGCTTAAACACATCTCCAGCCGCAGCCCAGAGTTTTTTTTAGACTTCAGTTCAGTCTGATTATGTATTCCTAATAAAAGACTGGCTGTTTACCAACCTTCTGCTTCCTTTGACCATCTTCCTTTCCTTTTAATAAATGTCACATCGAGCAGAGCAGCATCTCTAAAGCAGACAGATGCAAAAGGAAAGAAAGAGCAGAGGGGGCAAACAAAGTGACCCCTCCTTCAACCTCAATATAATGCAGCATCAGAGGGTTGGAAAGAGGAGGAAAGCAGGGTGACAGTGCAATTAAGTTACCCTGATCTTTGGCTTTTCCAATGTTTACCCCTGTCTGTTCCCAACACAGATGACCTTACAACCTCCGTGTCTACTTCTAGAGTACACTGCTCGAGTGTAAAACACCAAGTCAAGTTTTTCTGCGCCCGCTGCTTCCTCTCTTCAGAGGAGGCGAGTGATGAAGCAGACAAAGGCTTGTGGAGGAGGTGAGACCTTGAATGTCCCCATGAAGTCTCAGAGTGAGATGTTCTTTTTTCTTTTTGTTTAAGGGTGATGAAAGATGGAGGACAAACCAATTAGAGACATGATCTTGTTTACAGAGTGCATATTTATGTACATTAGACTCATACATGAGGTAATAAGTGTTTTCTCATGTTTGCATTCCGTTCATCACTGGAATGTATGTTTGAGTGCCGGCGTGTCAGAGCATGCAGCAGCGTTTACACAAAGCTGACCCGCTGCCAGAGCCAGCCCCTACTTCCTGTGTCTCATCCAGTCAACCCCGAGACAAGTTTACCCCCACATGCATCAGTGCCTTGCTTCGAGTAAGCTTCACCGAGCAGGGGAAAGTTTTTCGTGTTTGGCATTATTTCAAAGTGCTCCTCTTAGAAATGACTCATGCATCAGTAATTGGCAGTCCTCGGAGTGCAGCTCTACGGCAAGAGCTAGTTTGACCGCCTGTGCCCCATATAATGTAGTGTGCGCCGTCAGGGAATCAAACGCTAGCTGGTGGTTTGGGCTTTTAAAAAACAATGCTCTGATGCAATAAAGATAGGAGTCGGCTGCCTCGCTGTTGTGTTTGACACAAGAGCCTCATGTTCAGAGCGGGATAATATCTCTGCAGCAATCACAGCACCCAAACTCTACTGCTATTCTCTCCAGCATCAAGTTTAAGTCTATATTAAAACTATGGGTAACACTGTCTAATAAGATTTGACTAGTAGCTTTATTAGTGGTCGATTAATAAGGCTTTTAGATCAGTATTAAGTGATAGCAATCAACCTTTAACCTTAAATCTAGATTTGAATCAATTACTGTTATGACCACAACAGAATAACTGATATAAGTATTTTATTGAGGAGTATTAATTAAACTGCAGATCTGATTGTCATTGTAGTAGATATTACTGGTTGTTTAACCTCTTAACTGTAGTTCTGATGGCTTATTAGCATGGAAAAGTAATGCCCTTTGATACCTGCACCTTGTTTTTTCCCTATTGATTCATCTTGATTGATCGATAATCCTCTGTGAGAAGGAATTCCAATGTGAAATCTTCAATTGTCTTGTTTAGCCTGACCACTGCTTTTCAGTTTCCATTGAGATTAAATGGACAAAGAAGCACATTTTAAGATGACAGCTACATATATAATAATTCATACAAACTGCTCACTTGTGAATTACTCATTACTCATCAATAAACCATTAAAATCATGTATGAGCATGAATAAAACCATTGAATATGGCTTAAAGTATTATTCATTAAAAAGTGATATGCCAGCACTGCATCAGTAAGAATCCATTAATCACATTTGAAGCGTACTGAACATCATTGAGGCAGAGTGAGACAGAAGATCCCTGTAGGGTCTGTTAACTCTGTACGAGGCGTCCACAGGGAACAGGTGTGGCTGAGCCAGAGATGGGGACTCGAGTTTGTGACTCGGACTCGAGTCGCACTTAAGTCGCACACACAGAGACTTCAGACTTGACTTGGACTCCTGCTCAAAAGACTTCGGACTCGACTTGGACTCGTGTTTTGGGACTCGTGAACAATCATTGTGTTTTCTATTTTTGGTGTATTAAAGGTGGGGTAGGTAAGTTTGAGAAACCGGCTCGAGATCGCTAGAATTTGAAAATACACAACCGGAGAAAATCTGCCACTTCCTCACAGAGCCCCTCCTCCAACACACACGAACGCGCACATGACCAATGAGGGCACGAGATAAGTTGGTGCCCCGATGGGAGGCTGACAGGCAGGTAGGCTATCCAGTTATTATAGCCGGGCCGGCTAAAATAATTGGTCGTGCTTTTTACAGTATTACGGCTTCCTTCCACAGATGACATTTTTTTATGGATTTTTTGTCAAAGCACTTATGGACGGTTAGCAAACATGTTTAGCTCAGCATCAGCTATGTAATGTTAACTTAGCTTGCTACTAGCTTTGTAACTGAATATTTGAAAAGATGAGTGAATGTTTGCTTGTCACACTTGTTTGCGTTGAGTGGCGTTGACATCCAACTCTTGACATGACATAAAAAAGGTCGGTAACGTTAATCATTACGTTCCGCTGCCACCATCTACTGGCTAACGTTAAACGTAGAAAAATACATAGTTACATACATAAATACATCTGTCGGTTTATAGGCAGGTTACAGGTTTATTGTTGATAGGGTTGCCAACTTCCAGAAATGGAGAAACGGGACAGGCCGTTGTGTCCTTGGGCAAGACACTTCACCCGAATTTGCTCCTGTGGGTATTGTCCACAGTAGATGACCATTACATGTATGATCTGTATGTGTAATGTGTATTTGTAAAGCTCTTTGAGAGTCTTTGATAAAGCGCTATAATAAATATAAGGATTATTATTATTATGTGTCCCCCTCGCGCGTGCGCACGAAGATTGTCGGGTTTCTGGCGGATTTAGTTACTTTTTTTTGTTACTTTATTTCGGTTTTAGGGTTAGGGTTAGATGAGGGTTATGTTATTTAATTCTTTTGGGGGAGCCAGCCCCTAGGGTTCGAAAATGTTTTTGGGGGTCAAACCCCCCAAAACCCTCAAAATGCATAGAAAACTATGCATACCTATAACACAATACAAACACAATGGTCTTACACCTGCATTAGGCTACTACATCACATTGTACATCAGCATGTTCAAATCGGATAGGTGGGCGCTAGAGACATCTGGGCACCTCGATGTACAATTGGCTATTTTGTCCAAAATGTTAAAAAATAAAATATTTGAAAAATGGTATTAAGTAATGCAAAGTATACATGATGTGAACATGCACGGTACATCATTATTATACTTAATGTTATCCTTCAACCAACCATTTTCCCAGCATTTTCCCATCAATCAGCTGACTGACTCTCTCACACACGTGCGAGCATTGTGCCTGCTCTGTCAACTGAGCGGTCCTAGCGCCCTTCGTATACAGCACACACAAACACACAGGCACGCAGCCAGACACACTGCATTGCGCGCAAACAGAAACATATTTTTTATTTTTCCCTTTACACGGGAGTCCGGGACAAACAAAGTCCCGTACGGGACACACCCCTTTTGGCTCAAATACGGGGCGTCCCGGCTAATATGGGACGGTTGGCAACCCTAATTGTTGACCACGTAACGTTAATGTTACAGGTTTATCAGGTTACCATTACACTGGGTTTGAGCAGTGTTGTGCTAGTTACTGAAAACCAGTAACTAGTTACCATTACTAGTTAC
The DNA here is from genome assembly GCF_902827175.1 of Gymnodraco acuticeps. Taxonomy (NCBI): domain Eukaryota; kingdom Metazoa; phylum Chordata; class Actinopteri; order Perciformes; family Bathydraconidae; genus Gymnodraco; species Gymnodraco acuticeps. Next base: position 1,068,161 of record NW_022990295.1, on the reverse strand, counting down.
TTCATTCCAAAAGTAACTCAGTTACTTTACTAGTTACCTACACAAAAAGTAATGCGTTACTGTGAAAAGTAACGTTTCAGTTACTTACAAAAAGGGCTCCCATTAATGCTCTTATAGCCTTCATTTCAGTACTGTTATTGCATTGGAGAATAATACAATCTGTTGATCAACTTGACATGCATTATATGCAATCTGGATTGCATCGATATTAGCTGGCTTTCCATTTTTGTATATTCTTTCTCCAGGTAGTTGGAAAAAGTTTTCCGTCCCATATGCCGTGTGCCGCCCAGACATGCTATCATGCTAACTAACTCCCTGAAAGCGGGTGACTCCACTGTAGCAATAGCCTGCATGTGTTCTACAACATACCGTGCAATGGCTTTATCGACTTTTCCCTGGCCAGCAGTCCCTTGGTTAAAATCCAGCTGCTGTTGCGTAGGTGGAGGTGGAGTGGCGTCGGCTGAGTCTCTGTGGTCTTAGCTACTAGCTTTGTCCCAGCATGTTGTTTTTGCAGATGTTTTAAGAGATTAGAATTACTGGTTTGGGCAGTAGATAGGATCTTTGACCCGCCAAGACACAACTTACATTGAACTAAAACGTTCTTTTCTTTGTGCTCGACAAAAGTGAAATAGTGAGAATATCTCCAGGTGGAGAAACTAGACTTGAGCTTCGCCGCCGCCATGATAGTCTTGTTAGTAAACAACACAAACACGCCCACAGCCCGTCTCCGCATGTGACACAGGAAGTATCTAAGTACATTTACTCAAGTACTGTACTTAAGTACAGTTCTCATCTCTGTTCGCCTGGCTGTTGACTATATAAAAAAAACTAACGGAGTAATGGAGTAACGCACCATATAGTAACGGTAACTGCGTTACTGAATACAAAAAGTAATGCGTTAGAGTACTAGTTACTGCAAAAAATAACGGCGTCCCAGTGTTGGGACTAACGCGTTACAAAGTAACGCGTTAGTCCCAATACTGGGTTTGAGTGAGAGGATAGAGGAATATGTTTATTTATAGTAGACTTAAAATATGTAATTAGAGACCCAGTGTAATTAAACAATACGGTTGCAGAGGTCAAATTTTAACATTTTTGTCCACTGGCCAAATGGTTAGCCTAGTGAATGTTGAAATGTTACCAGCCACTCAATAGATTGCCATTGTTATTTTTGGCTGGTGCGTGCAACATACAGTACCAGCCACTTGCATGATTTACCAGCATTTGGCTGGTAAATGGTGTTAATGGTAGATATCTCTTTTGGAACAGCTCATGTTTTAATATCACCAGTTCAGTATATTTCAGATAATATTGCAGCAATAGTTTTTTAGTTACAAATGGCACAGAACAAATGTTTACTTTTAAGTACTTTTAACACAGTTTCCCTGCGGGGGATTAATAAAGTATTTGTGATACTGATTTCCTATTTCTGAAGTGTTTTGCTTATAAGTTGTTTGCATTTAGCTAAAGTGTGATGTTTTTCCTCATATTGCATTGCAATAGCCTGTTTAAAGTGATCATATAACAAACTAATCAGTACTGATACTGTATGCTAATAGATATGAGTGATAATAATACAGTAAATGCTTTGAATTTCTTAGATATAGCTGTGCAGTATTCTTAACAGACTGGATAGCAGCAGACAATAGAAGGCTTATTACAACCAGAAGAGATCAAGTCTCACCCCACAAAGACTTGAGACTTGACTTGGACTCGTGACTTGGACTCGTGACCAAAGACTTGAGACTTGACTTAGACTTGCAAAAAAAGACTTGTGAACATCTCTGGGCTGAGCTCTGCCTCTTCAGGTGGTGTCGGGGGGGTCATGCACTGGACGTCTGCTTCTAATTAAGCCGTCTCAGTGACAAGTGTATCCACAGCCTTCCCGAGGATTAACTAAGCGAGTAATGGGCGGCCAGAGAGAGTGAGAGCAGCGTGACCTCACAGCCCCTTCCCTCCGGCTACAGTTCTAATTGAAGAAAAAACGGGGTAATGACAGCGGTGACATTGTTTATCTCCCTGTGTAATATATGGAGTGCCTACAACATACAAATGTCTGGGTCTATGTGTGTGTGAGTGTGTTCTGTTGATGGAGGCCAAGCCCTCACCACCTGCTCAGGAAGCTTTTTTAGGGCCGCATGTGTCAAATGATGACATTAGCACTTCTAAAGGACCACTGGCTGATACACAGACTCAGCCGAGTCGGGTCTGCCGATGGAGTGTGTGAGTCAGCAAAATCAAATGTATCACGCTCCATGGGTCTTAGGCTATTTCAATAAAACATGGATACTCCCAGCTTGACCATTTTGGAAACCCCAATGCTTAAGTTTACCGCAAATAAGTCACATTTACCCTTTGGCGCGCTCATGGGTGGGAGACCAGACACACACACACACACACACACACACACACACACACACACACACACACACACACACACACACACACACACACACACACACACACCAACACGTTCTCACTCCCATCCCGTCACATATTGACGGACGGTCAGGGCCCCTCCCCGTCGCTATATGACCCCTTGCCCGTCAGGCTTCTACGGGCAGGGCGTCCCATAGACCTTCATTGCGGACAGCGGACCCCTTGATCGTCAGGCTTCTACGGGCAGGGCGTCCCATAGACCTTCATAGACCACGTGATCAACAACAATGGCCGACCTTCGTGTTATTCTCGGTGGAAAAGGCCTATTTTAAGGTTCATTTGGCCAATAAAATGCGTTTTGATGTCATTTTATGCGATTAATATGAGTTGTTATTTCTGATTATTTGTGCAGTACATGTACATGATGTTTAGTTTGCTAGTTATGACGAAGATTACTTCATGAATGTGTACACATTCATGGTTGCTGAGGTGGTTGCTATGGACGCTGCAACAGCTCCCAGACCACGTGATCAACAACAATGGCCGACCTTCGTGTTATTCTCGATGGAAAAGGCCTATTTTAAGGTTCATTTGGCCATTAAAATGCGTTTTGATGTCATTTTATGCGAGTAATGAGTTTTTATTTCTGATGATTTGTGCAGTACATGTATATGATGTTTAGTTTGCTAGTTATGACGAAGATTATTTCATGAATGTGTACACGTTTTTTTGGTGGAAATGTGTATTTTCACAGCAAAGTCACCCTCTGTACTTGGACTTATTGGGAGAATCTAAAGGCAAGAACATCCCAAATATTCATTTAGGTCTTTATTTTAGACCTTTAGTGTTGCCGTCTGTGAGGAAAATAAATGGGGCTCAGAGCCTCGTATTTTTAAAATCTTTTTTTCCTTCTAATTTGTTATTCTTTTCAAAATAGCACACTGTTATTTACTCACCAATAACACACAATTATCCTTGCTTTTATTTATTGGTTTAATTCCATAATCTCGGGCTTTTTTGGCGTCCGTCAGGAACTGAATTTCAAAATAAAAATAACCGGAAACAGACGTAGACATTTCGAGCGATTACCCAAGATCCTCAGCTACGCTGATTGGATGTTTTAGCCGCAATGCATGCTGGGATAAGGTGTTTATATTATATGAAATCCGGAAAACATTTTAAAATAATAAAATAATACTTAATTCCGAGTGCTCTTGCTTTTCTCTTTGAAAGTCATCACATAACGGCATTGTAATACACGGTTCGGCTGCATTTTATATTACAGATCTGCCGTAGTTCTTTATTTATAGAGCCCTGATGAGAAGACCTTTGGAAAAACTGAAGAAATGCCGCCAAAACTGAATACTTGACGTGGATCATAAATATTTCAACAATTAAACAACATCTTCAATTTATCTTCACACAATACGTCTCCTTGCAGTATCAACACTAATTCGGCAGACTTTTACATTTGATATAATTCATAGATAGGTTATATTTACACCATAACGGTGCACAGCTTATATAAAAGGATTTGTAGTTTTTAAAGATATTACTGATTTGAATTGGATTGCATTTTGAATGTAAGAATGTAAATACTGAGTCTGAAATAGTATAGCAATATGCTGTAAAATTATGTGAAAGCATGCATAAAACTACACATCTTCAGATGTTGTACATACAAGTGTCCAACACTAATAATACAAAGTTATTATGGCTGTGTACCTTGTGTGCACCGCCTAGTGGTTAAAGCACGTTATTGAATTATTGTTTTTATGTGTTTTATTTGTTTAAAAAAATATTAAGAGTACATACTTTCATAGGGGAAAAGTATAAATATAGAATATAAAAAATCAAGAAGATACTATAAGTGATCTCTACAATAAAACAGTTTAGTGCAGAATGTACAAAGATATTAATAGGAGGAGGTGCAAAACAGAAAAACAAATTAACCTTTATTTAAACATTAAATAACAGATTAAGGTCTTCTTTTAAATAAGAAAAAAACTTTGGGGGTATCTATCTACAGATAAATATTAAGCCTGACAAAGTACTTAACGTCTAATATATTGCTTTCCTGCAATGTTAACTATGTTGAAGCACTTATTTTAACTGATATTATACATATGTATTATACTCTTATGTAGATAGATAGAATAAGAAATGTGCAGAATATGACAGTTTAATGGTGGAGGGACACACATATTGATAGATGTCTTGTAATAAACTGTTGATTGCATAACTACACCGTAGTTGTGTATATGATATCATATGTCAATAAACCTTTGAAAATCTTGAAAGGGATGTGCAAAATAGCCATAATATACAGTCTTTAATGAACTATTAGTAGAGAATAACGAGTAATTAATATACTTTATTACTCGTTTCCATTCATGTCAATTGCAGATACATGTTTAGTCTTCTCAAGCACCAACTATCAAATATCTCTCCTGATTGTTGGCACTTGACAATCACCTTACCTGAATTTTACTCAGGTGTAACTAAAGTCTGATTTAAGGGTTGTTTATATTTCACATCATTAATCAGAATCTGCAAAGTAACTAAAATAAGTGTAGTGGAGTAAAAATACCAGGTTAACCTCTGAATTGTAGTGGAGTAGAATTACAAAGTATCAATGAGCTGTCATGTGGGTATATATTAATGCTATATATTAATGCTGCGCATTATGGACAGCGATTTTCACCCATTTATTAATTATATGTTTTACATTTGATAACACCAATGTGTTTAATACTGGCAACTTCTAATTGTGGGGAAAACGTTCAGTAGAGACGTCCCATAGAACATTTTGCGAAACACAATATTGTAGTGTGTAGTTCTGGGGGGGGCGTTCGATTCCAGTTTTGGATAGTCTGGCGTGGTTTCGTTCCATTTCAAACAGCTGTTTGACGCTCGGCGTAACCTTGGCGCACTGCCACTCCAACATCCAATCCCAGACCTTGAAGATTAATCACGGGGACTGTAGTCCTAAACGATAGCTGGGGATTATGGGTAGTGTAGTGTCTTCGGCCATTCTAAACTCAAAAATGTTGAAAATCGCAATGATGCTCGAAAGGTCCCTTATAGGCCTACGTCTGTTTCCGGTTATATTTATTTTGAAATTCAGTTCCTGGCGAACGCCAAAAAAGCCCGAGATTATGGAATTAAACCAATAAATAAAAGCAAGGATAATTGTGTGTTATTGGTGAGTAAATAACAGTGTGCTATTTTGAGAAGAATAACAAATTAGAAGGAAAAAAAGATTTTAAAAATACGAGGCTCTGAGCCCCGTTTATTTTACTCACAGACGGCAACACTAAAGGTCTAAAATAAAGACCTAAATGAATATTTGGGATGTTCTTGCCTTTAGATTCTCCCAATAAGTCCAAGTACAGAGGCTGTGAAAAAACACATTTCCATCAAAAAAACGTTAGCAACCATGAATGTGTACACATTCATGAAGTAATCTTCGTCATAACTAGCAAACTAAACATCATGTCCATGTACTGCACTAATAATCAGAAATAAAAACTCATTACTCGCATAAAATGACATCAAAACGCATTTTAATGGCCAAATGAACCTTAAAATAGGCCTTTTCCACCGAGAATAACACGAAGGTCGGCCATTGTTGTTGATCACGTGGTCTGGGAGCTGTTGCAGCGTCCATAGCAACCACCTTAGCAACCATGAATGTGTACACATTCATGAAGTAATCTTCGTCATAACTAGCAAACTAAACATCATGTACATGTACTGCACAAATAATCAGAAATAACAACTCATATTAATCGCATAAAATGACATCAAAACGCATTTTATTGGCCAAATGAACCTTAAAATAGGCCTTTTCCACCGAGAATAACACGAAGGTCGGCCATTGTTGTTGATCACGTGGTCTATGAAGGTCTATGGGACGCCCTGCCCGTAGAAGCCTGACGGTCAAGGGGTCCGCTGTCCGCAATGAAGGTCTATGGGACGCCCTGCCCGTAGAAGCCTGACGGGCAAGGGGTACCCTGTACGTCACATAGCGACGGGGAGGGGCCCTGACCGTCCGTCAATATGTGACGGGATGGGAGTGAGAACGTGTTGCACGCACACACACACACACACCACACACACACACACACACACACACACACACACACACACACAACACACACACACCACACACACACACACACACCACACACACACACACACACACACACACACACACACACACACACACACACACACACACACACACCACACACACACACACACACACACACACACACACACACACACACACACACACACACACACACACACACACACACACACACACACACACACACACACACACACACACACACACACACACACACACACACACACACACACAGCTAAGTAGCTAAGCAGGGTGCTTAACAGAACCAACAGCAGGGGAAGGGAAAACAAACACAGGGGCCACCAGTAAATCACCTCCATCCGCAGCAGCTCACCAGGGATTGGACGGCATCGGGAGGCCCTGTGAGAAACAGCAACCAGGGAGGAGAGGGGGACCGAGGAAAAGCTATGGAGTGATTGATGCTGCCGGGAGATCAGAAAGGCAGAAAGAGGATACCCACAGTACCCAAACCTTGAGCTCACCCCGACTAACTTTTCCAGGCTGGAGAACGAAGAGGGAGGAGTGCAGGATGGGTGGAGGAGAGTGAAAGACGGGGACATGGTCACAGCTGTGGCAAATATCTAACCCACGTCCCTCCCTTTTACGCCACTCCACTCCCCTTCCCCTCTAGCTCCTCCAATCCCATCATGCAGGAAGCTGGGTTGTTGCCCTTTGACCTGTCAGGAATGTTTTCTTCCTCTGTCCCAGCAGCAGCAGCAGCAGAGCTCCCTGTCCCTGGCCGTAACAAGCTGATGGAGTGGAGCCTGTAGGACAACACCGCACACCCATCCAACACGCTCTCACTACGAACTTGTCAAAAACGGACGCTTGGTCGTGAACACAACATTTGACATCATCATTTTACGTGCAGGGCAGTCTGATAGTTAATTATGTTACATATGTATTGTAAGTTAATTACGTTGTGTTTGTGATGAAAGTTAAGCAAGTTAAGTTACTGCTTGATTAGGTTTAGGCAACAAAACTAGGCTAGTTTTAGAAAAAGATAAAGGTTTGTGTTTAAATGTGTGTTTCTTACTCTTTTTTCTGTTTGACTACAAAACAGTAGTCACTGTTTTTCACACTTTTTCTAGCAAAACTAGAGGCTAGAAAAAGATCATAGTGGGAGTCCGGTTTGGCGAATGGCGGAGTAAGCTGCTATTCGGAAGAGCTCTGTCACCATTTAACATTTATTTGTAATTTGCCCTACTAATTTCCCATCTAAACTTGCAAGGCTTGCTTCTAAGAGTGACTTTGACTTGGTGTTGACTGTTTGTCATGGGGAGGAAGACCAAGAAAAGCGCCAACAATGACAGTGACGGCGGAGGCGAGGAGGGCTGTGCCTGAGAGTTAGCTTCACACGCTAGCAACAACTCCGCACATGGCGAGGTCGGCAACCAGGCGCTGTCTCGCTCTGACATACAGAAACTACTCACCGGCATGGAAGAGCGTATAATTGGAAGCTTGACAGCACAAATAACATCCAACCACGCAGCTATAATCAGGCACGATGAGACAATCCAGGCCATTGAAACGTCAATGAACGACTTCCAAGGAAGAATAACTGTGGAGTCCACACTGGCTGATATAGTGCAGGAGAACAAACAACTGAAGATGAAACAACGAATAATGCAGCTTGCACGGGAGGAGGGTCCCCTGATGTACAGAGGCGCAGAGATCCACATATGCGTATTACAGTGCAGAAGTAGCCAGGAAGAGAGCCACATGTACCCCCATCAAGTCCACGCTGAGAAACGCAGGGCTCGCTTTCAGCCTCCTCTTCCCCGCTAAACTCCGGGTTGTTGTGGACGGAACGAGGCACGAATTAAATTCTCCGGCTGAAGTTGCTGCTTTTTTGGAGCGCCGTCAACCTGCTGCAAACTAGATGTGTTGGACTAGCCGGTGAGTGAACTAAACTGCTGGCTAATTAAGCCGACCGGCAAGTGGACACTGAGTATATTCTTTCGTAGTTTACGAACTACTCGTCAGGAGGTACCAGCAGGGCCGTTTCTAGCTTTTTGGGGGCCCTATGCAAGATGCTGTTTGGGGGCCCTAGTTTTGACAGTTTTTTTAACTACAATGGGGGGGATTCCGAAGCCTTTAAGATGATCTGTGGAGATGCATCAATCTGTTACACTTTAATAGGAAAACAGGCTAATTTCACGAAAACCAAGCAATTGAAAATTACAAAAAACGATATTAAAAAGGTAAACAATATGGCTCCTCTATGTCAATAAATGCAAGAGATGCAGCATTTTCTCAGCTGTCAGCCCAACGATGATTTGGACTTTATTACCCCAAAAACCCAAGCCACAGCTTTGCTATCATTGCAGTTTAGTCGTGTTTATATCCTACATTGGATTTGTAAGCATAATGCTTCACCGGACACTCACAGGAGAGGGCTTGGCTGTCTACAAATAAAGACGGCTCATTTTAATTCTCCCCAAATATATTGAGGCTGAACTGTCCTGAACTTTGAATTCTCTGCTCCCATCATAATCTTGGCGATCTTGTTAAAATTGTGAATGCAGAATTAAAAATACTATGTAACTGGTTTGCAGTTAATAAATTATCCCTTAATGCGGTCAAAACAAATTACATGTTATTCAATACAAAGTCTGAGAGTATAAATGACTGCATTATACGGATTTGCAATACAGAGATAGAAAAAGTTGGTGCATGTACATTTTTAGGACTGCTTGTTGACGAAAAACTCAATTGGAAGCACCATATAAATTATGTACAGACTAAACTGTCAAAAACAATAGGTATTTTGTATCATACTAAGAACATTCTTGAAGAAAATATACTCTTTATAACAGTCTATTTCTCCCATACCTTTAATACTGCTCCGAAATATGGGGAAACACGTACTCAACAAATCTACAAAAAATAATAACATCCCAAAAAAAAGTATTACGAATAGTCTGTGGTGTTGGTAAATATGAACACACAACTCCCATATTTAAAAAAACTCAATCTATTAAAATGTGTTGAGATAGTACAGCTTAAAACAGTACTGATTATGCACAACATTTTCCATAACAAAATGCCTAATAACATTCAAAAGCAGTTCCAAACCACAGCATGAACATATGAATGTAAAAAAAGTCACTTGAAAATAAGTGTTCACAATGTTTATATGCAATTATGCATATAAACATATTATTATTATTATTCATTTGCCAAGTGCATGTATATATATATAGTATTTTTATTTCCAAAAAAAGATAGTTGAAACTGCTATTGACATGTGCAGAAAATGACCCTATATCTAGTTTTCGTATATATGCGCATTTATTGTTTTCCTGCCCTAACTTTTATTTAATTTGTTCTCCTGTTTTCTTTATTTCTTTGTACTCCTTCATTTCTATACGTTTTTGACGCAATAATGCCGCTGTATTAGGATGATGCACGGGAGGGCTACTTTCCACAAGCTATGCTTCAGCCCTCCCGCTTCTACTAATTTTGTTCATCTTTGTGTGTATGAATTAAACTTTTTTTGTTTTTCGGATGAAAAAATATATATACTTTCAGCTTGGGGGCCCTATGCCCCCGCATAGTCCGCATATAGGAAGAAACGGCCCTGGGTAACAGTTACATATTGCTATTGCTGCTCAACTGTTAATTTAGTGGGAATGCTGACACAGCATTCCAACTATCTGTTATGCTACGCACACAATTCTTTATTATTCCGCCGGGTTATTCTTCTTCTCCCACATTGAACATCGCAGAAACTCCGTTCAAACATCAAAACTTTCAGCTCGGTCGGGAATCAATGGCTATTACTTTTATCATTCATAACTTTCATAATTCTAGAGATACATCCCATAATACATCCCATTTTTAACATGGAAGTCAATGGAGAACTCTTCAGACTTCAACAATCTTCATGCAACTTCAACTGCTAACTGCTCCTTCTTCAACTGCTAACTGCTCCTTCATACTTTCACTCAGAAATCTCATTCCAACTTTCAAATGTCACACATCTTTCTGACATTATTCGTGGAACACAACTTTTAAATCTGATTCTTTATGTTTCCTCTTTTGATAAAAGCTGTCGGGTCTCCCTTACCGGCAGAGCTAGGTTAAAAATACAGCTGTCCGGTCGGCTGTTACAGAGTTATGAGAGTTGATATATAAGCATGTCCTAGTGATCCCTACTGTGTCAGAGGAACAAAACATTAAATTGAGCGCAGATATTTCAACATCCAAAATAATGATGGCCATTAAATCAATGCAAAACAATAAATCGCCCGGCCCAGACGGATTCACTACTGCATTTTATAAAAAGGTTTCCCCTCAACTAGCACCAAGTCTTCAGACAATGTTTAAAGAAGCACTCTCTTCAGGCTCCCTTCCTATGACTTTACGACAAACCTCGATCTCCCTCCTTGTGAAAAAAGACAGAGACTCATTGTGGCGCTCCTCATATCGCCCTATTTCCCTATTGAATGTAGATTTTAAAGTGCTGTTTAAGGTCCTGGCCAAAGATCTGGAAAATGTGATTCCAGACATCATATCTCCTGATCAGACAGGATTTATCCAGAACCGACATTCATATTCAAATTTGAGAAAACTATTTAATATTGTCCACTCTGCCCGGTCACCAGACCCAGAGGTAGTAATATCACTCGATGCGGAAAAGGCCTTTGACCGGGTCGAATGGAGATACCTATTCCTTGCCCTCCAAAAATGTGGCTTTAAAAAAGAATTCATTGTGTGGATTAGACTTCTCTACTCCTCTCCCCTGGCTGCTATAATCTCTAATAAGACTGTGTCTAATTACTTCCCCCTTGGAAGAGGTACAAGACAGGAATGCCCGCTTTCCCCACTTCTTTTTGCACTAGCAATTGAGCCTTTGGCAACAAAACTTTCAAAGGCATTGATCGGGCAGGACAAAAGTTTAAGGTGTCCCTTTACGCGGATGACCTGCTTTTATATGACTATCACATCGACTATATATATATATATATATATATATTAGGGATGCACAATATTGTTTTTTTGAAACCGATACCGATAACTTCCTGCTTCTCAAGACCGATAACGATACCGATAACCGATAATAATATAATATATATTAAATGTACCTGTAGTTTTTGCACACCTGGTGGTAAAAAAAAGACTAGTAGTGAGCAAATGACATGAGCATTACTACTATGAACAAAACAAAGCCAAGAACAGTTTTGACTCTCGTCAAGCGCCATCATTTCTATGATGAAGTTAGAGATCGTTTTAGCCCTGGGGTCGTCTCTGGCAAACTTCTTGCCTTTTTCAAAAGCCTCGTCGATAGGTAAAAGCCCCGGTGCCTTTGCAGCTGGCTTTGGATTCGCCGCTAGTTTAGAAGCGCAGGCGTCTTCGTACGCTTTTAACACACCATCGTAGCGATGGCGATGTTTCAGGTGACTAATCAGGTTGGAAGTATTATAGCTCGTTGCCTTTTTCCCTCCTCGTGGAACTTCTGCATTGCATTTGTTAATACAAATAGCAAGCGAACTATCTAACTCTGAAACTTTTAAATAGTCCCATACTACCGACGACATGTTTGTTTACTGTCCTGGCTTCACGGCCGCACACCATTTACGTCACAGCCAGGCATGAGTTAGGGAGTGCTGGATTTGTGAAAAACTCCCCTCTTCCTAAACCACTAATACCACAGTACTGGCAAAACGGGAGGAGCCGAGGGAAAAACAAGCGCCCCTCATCCCAATCCACCCACACCGCAGTATTTTTTTCTTTTTTTTTACCCAAAAAATATATTGTATATTATCGGGGCTATTAATACTGTTATCGGGTTTATCGGGATGACGTCATAATTCCTAATATCGGACCGATAATTATCGTGCACCACTAATATATATATATATATATATATATATATATATATATATATGACTATGACATCGCTTGACTATATCCTGGATATCCTCGATCAATTTGGGAAAGTCTCAGGTTATAAATTACATTTACAAAAGAGCAGACTTTTCCCTTTAAACTCTGCAGCCGATGTACTCCCCATAGCCTTTTCCCCTTTAATAGGGCTCAAGATGGCTTCAAATATTTAGGAATTGAGGTCACTCGCTCTCTCCTTACTACTTTCACTAAAAACTTTACCACTCTTCTCAATAAGTATAAACAAGATATGAACCGCTGGGCCTCCTTACCATTATCTCTAACAGTGCGTGTCAATCTCGTTAAAATTATAATGTTACCAACATTTTTATATATTTTTCAAAACATCCCCGTCCTTATTAAGAAATAGTTTTTTAAGACTCTTGATAAATGTCTTTTTTCTTTCCTATGGGGGAATAAACCTAGTCGGACCAGTAAAGCTCATATGCAAAGGCCAAAACGATCAGGAGGTCTCGCTCTACCTAATTTCCTTTTCTACTATTGGGCACCTTGGTGGGTGGGAGAGTGGTGGGATTGAAATGAAGATTTTGATTTGTCAGCATGTGTGTATCCTTACTGAACCTGTTGCACTTGCTTTTGTTAAAAAACAGAAAATCAATACAAATATTTACAACAAAAAAAAGATCATGGTTTAGGTTAAGGTTAGCATGTTCTGTATGGGGGAGTGTTTTGCTCTTTACTATGTCACATAACTTGTCCTTTACTCCTGTCCGAATTACTACAGTCCTAAGTAATGCAGTCATAGTTTGACACTCACGGCGAATGCCCAAGCTGCACTGGTGAGTCTGGATTGAGAAAGGGCAGGATGTGAATATGGATGGATGCGCACATTGCGCAGTACATATACATTTTTAGACTTTGATTCTGTGCCATTCTACAAAGTGTGAATGAGTGTCAGAAAGATGATGCCTCTGATATGATGCGACAGGTTGCCTGGCAGGCTTGGATAGGAGCCTATCTGTCTGTGCGGCACACTGCCAGCCATACAGAGTGAGGCATTGCAGCAGGGTGATGGCTGAGCCGCCTTTGGTAATGACTGTGAATGGGCTGTATCCATGGACCATTACTCTATGGACTCAGCTGAGGCAGCAGGGTAATGCTGACTAATAGGAATGAACTTTCCGACTGATGAACAGTACACTCCACTGATGAGGCTGTGCAAGGCCTACTGTCACCATTCCCTGATGCTTATGCATTTATTTTCAAATCAATGGCCATTAAAAACGGAAATTGGTTAAAGATAACTTACTGTCGAATGGAAGAGAGTATTTTTTCTAGCTGGCTTTGAATCTATTTATAAAGCAGACAGAAAAGTAATTTGGGGATGCATTCACTCTATTGTGGCAGCGTTGTATCTGTAGTGAGGTCTGTAACTGAGATGAGCAGAGGGCAATAATGCATTAACAAGGAGAACTTATATAGACTAACAACAGAGTGGTGCATCAATGAGTCCTAAACCCCAGAAAAGACTTAGCGGTAAACCACTTCTGATTCCTTTGTCTTAAAGTCAATCGTCTTTGTGGTTCAAAGCCTGAAACAAGGTTTATCATGGTTTTTGTAAACCGGGTAACAGGGGCGCTACGCCCTCTTACTTCAGGCGTGAGCCCTCATACCAAAATGCAGATTTCCCCCGTAACATTTTAAAGTGATGCAAGAAAACAATATTTCAACATATGTGCAACATATTGCACTCATACTATATTTTTCTAGAAAAAACTCTGGTCTTATCTTTAAGATGTCACGAAATACTCCTAAAAAGTCTTAAGCTTCTGTATGTGTCATAAAAAAGGCGGTAACCAAATTAAACAACTTTATGTCATTACGCCAACTCGTCTTAGCTCAGCGTTGTTGATGCGCAGCCATGCAACCGTGATGTAGTTCGTTTACAGCCAAACATTAGGTTTTTTCCTGCCGTATTCCACTATCTTCTGCAATATACCAAAATCCAGTAGGGACTTCCCATTGCTTTTTGCCTTGCAATGCAAACTTTCGAGTCGGCCTACAAAAATACGTCATCACTGCACTACTTAAAACAATTGACTACCAATATTTGCGGTGTAGACACAAGGAATTCCATGCGGTTTATGTCTCAAACAGACGAGTGTCTATGGTGTTATGAGAGTGACCACACTGTCCCCCTGCCTTCCCTACTGACCATTTTCAGGATGGCTTAGTTTCCTCTTCTCACCTATTAGATCCAGATGAGACCCAAGCCTACCCTGACCACAGCCCTGTCTGAAATGTTCACGATTCAAAAAGCAGATGGCGGCTAACACAAGCTGCTGCAGCGTGCGTTTGCAACAACAAGACAGGAGCCACTTTAGCTAGCTCACAAATTCTCTTCCATTAAAGGGAGCGTGATTGCATGTCAGCGGCTGTTAAGCTCAGCCGAAGCTCGTATACTGGAATAATAGCTTGATTTAAAAACATGGATCTTAAATGCTGTTTTCCTTTTTGTGCAACAAAATCTGTCAGTCACGATCGTATCTGCAGTACGGCTCAGGCATGATCTCATAAAGGTCTGGGGGTAATGTGAAACAGAAGATTGAAGAGACCAATCCCTAACGCACACACACACACACACACACACACACACACACACACACACACACACACACACACACACACACACACACACACACACACACACACACACACACACACACACACACACACACACACACACACACACACACACACACACACACACACACCACACACACACACACCACAAAATAACAGACCCTCAGTTGGATAGGGCACGTCATGTTGAGGCTGTGTGATACTGTCACAAACTAATAAAAAGCTTATTTATATGTGTCTGATGCTCTAAAGCTGCCCTGTAGCCTTTTTTAATTAACTGTATCTGACACGCCTATATCATGAAACAATAAACGTAAATATGGTTTGATGCTAAATCATTCCTTAATAAACATATTGTCCTAAGGGTGGAGAAATCTCTGTTAAGGGCCATCTAAAACTCTAATAAAACAATAAGCTTTGAGCAAGAAGCACTTTATGGGAAAACAGGCTTCATAACAAGATTTACAGAATTAAGCTGGGGAGTGAATTTATATAAACCATTTCTGCTGGATGTGGTAATAACTGTTCAGTAAAATGTTGCCATAAGTCTGCCATCAGTTTTGTGTTTTACAGCTAGTTTCAAGTACCATAAAGTGACCAAAATATAAGTTATTGCAGGTTAAAGAAACATCTGTGAGATGTTGACAGTCTACATACCCTCTACCAAAGAGGGTGCTTTCGTTTGCTTGTCTGTTGATGGGATTACGGAAAAACTGGCCTGATTTTCATAAAACTTGAAGGAAGTATCACAAATCATTACATTTGGGAGTAGATCCGGATCATGGGGTGGATACATACATTATTTTCACTTACGGAAATGGCCTTGATGTAGGTCTACGCTCTTTAGGTGCCCTTGTAGTCCTACACTTATTCCAATAGATCTTCCTATAAAACAAAACAATTATTAACAGTAACGTTAGCTTACCCTATGTGTTAGCATGCTGGCCTGCATGTTTCTGTGGAAAGGTTGTTTACCCCAAGATCTTGTTTATGATACTTAATGTGATGTTTCAGTAATGGATCAAATTTGGTGTCAGTGATTTCTGTTTTAGGTTAACAGACCAATATCACAACCAAACCAGGTATGCTTAAATTCCAGGCTGCTACACCCAGTGGTGTCTGTGTCCGCTGCCCTTGCCTCTGCCGTGGTGCTGACAGGCCTGGGTCTCTCACTCTAATCTCTGTTTACGTTGCTGTCTGTCCGCAGCATTCAGCACCTAATCGGGTTCGCGCCGGTGCAAGCCCCCATCATATCGTGGAACAGGGCTTCCTCTTTGACCTGTAGTGACTGGCTGACCTCTGAACTTTACTCTCTATATGTGCATTCACACACGTACACTACCAGGCCTCCACCTATAAAACGTGTTATGCAGTCCAGGATGCAGCTGCACTGCTGAAGAATGAGCGATTCAGAACAGAGACAAGTGGAGTTTGAGTGATTTGCTGCTTGTCTGGTTTTAACGGATATTCTTTGATGTATTATGTTGTCATCCCTCAGTCTGTGTCTTTTCTGTTTTCGTCGCCGCTCTCCCTCCTCTTCTTTCTCTCTTTTTTCCTCCCCTACAGCGGTTTCCAATTAAGATTAAACCTCAAAATGGAGGACAGCCAAATATTTGGTGGGTGGCGGGGGGGGGGGGCGACGTGATGTGATAGATGAGTGAGAATTAATAGACTGTGAAAAATAAACAGTAATGAGGCCAATAAAAAGATAGCATATCACATGTTTGTGCAGACCTCCTGAGCTCATCCAATTGGGAACTACAGGTTCAGTCTTGATTAATTCCAATTATTTCTCAATTAACAAGTCATTTGCAATTCATTCGGGGACATCATCTTTAGATAAGCCGACCTTGTATATAATGGATATGACCTTAATATAACCCGAGGTCTTGAAATCTGTGTCTGTGTATTAACACCAATACGTAGGCTGTTTTCTACAAATGTAAAGGACCTTCCAGTATGTTGACGTTCAGATGGTCTAATGATTTAACAAATGACTTAACATGTTAGTAACTTTAGAATTGCTGTTAGTTGAATTAAGTTACTTTTGGTTAGAGCCATGCTCTTACCGTGTTTCCAGTCTTTGTGATAATCTAAGCTAACTGAATTTGGCTGTAGCCTTATATTAAATGTTTGTAACTCCATTTCGACAGAACTGCACCTTTTAAGATTCACATATTCACTCACAGAATGCGGTAGAAGAGGTAGTTCCAGATTAGACAAAGTAGTAGTTACTGAAGTTGTTTTTCACAGTGCACCTGGAGGATCTAATGAGCAGCTGTATGTGATCAACAACGAAAACCCAGCAGCTCTTCCACTGCGTTGTCTTCTTTCCCAAAAGTTTTACTCTTGACATGCAATTAATCCTGGTCCACTCGGATGCCACCAAACGTCTGCCGTGAAATATGTTACTGTTTTCGCCCTCAGACAAGTTGGCTTCTGTTTGCGAACTTATTCTGCAGCTGCCTCTTCTCTACAATGAATAGGAACGTACACTTTCAGGGAAGGATAACAGATGTTCCATTTTAAAACCAAATGAATGTACAAAATACAATCTTTTTGCACAATCCTTAACTTAATTGTCTCAAAACTGCCTCTTTTCTTCACAGGGAATGCAACTGACTCCACTGATTTCTATCTCTTAACACACACTTGATCATTCCCCCTCATAATCAGTGAAGGGACATCAGGGTGTATGCTCACAGGCTTACATTCACAAGAAAAAATATTATGTTAACAAATGCTTACAATGCTGACTGTGCTGCCCTGGGGTAGAAAAACAACATGTGCACATCATGCACCTCGGGGTATTTCCCTTTTAATACGGTATCAAGGTGTTTCCTTGCTGTTCTTTAACAGGAGGAATCTTCTCAGGCTGGCGGCTAGGACGTTTATTCACCAGGGTGGACTTCCTGTTAAGAGAGTGCAGCATTCATTGGAGCGCCTACAGACCTATTCATCTCCTTACACACAGACAGGGCCCAATGTATGCTCATCACCATCATCTACTGTGTTAGTGTATTCTACAACCCCGAAGGCAGGAGAGACTGAAAAGAGTCAAGGGAAGCTTATAAAAGTGAACAGCATTTAATTACACAAAAGATGCGGTGGTGTACAAAATGAAATGTGCGAGTGAAGGCGCTCTCCTCATCCGACCGGTCAGTCCAGGTCAGCAGGTAGAAGAGGTCAATTCTTGGCTTGCTCTTCCTGTTGTCATCTGAGGTCTTCTCCTATTGGCCGGCGTCGTCGGGGGCAGGTCCAATGCAATTCCTGCCTTTTTCTGTTGTTAAATTATATAATTCTGGTGTCTGTGGTTATTTAAACATTCCCTAATAAACGTTATTCAGCGGTAATAAATGAGTGCTAAACCCAGTGTGCTCAGTGTACAACATCACATGTCATTTCACCTTTGATTCACGGTTTGAAAATGCAGCATTTCGCCACATGCTAATGATAACCGGAAGTGAATAATTTTCAGAATAAAAGTATTAAGTTAATAGTTAGTGAACTTCCGGTTTTTCAGAATAAAACTGATTTAAATTAAATAGTGTATTTAATTCAAATTACGCCATATCAACATTGATTTTAATTTCTAACAACTGTATGAGGGGCCTGGACAAAGCAGAATCGCTAAGAGGCATTGTAGCGCAGTGCATCTTCTGCATAAGGAAGTCAGACGTATCTGTGCTGCTCATTTGCATGTACGAACGCTTTGATGCATGTGTGTTTCATTAGGTTGCAGTGAGGCCGTAATTATGTGGTCTGAGGAGTGTTTAAGCTTCTGTGTGTGTGTGTGTGTGTGTGTGTGTGTGTGTGTGTGTGTGTGTGTGTGTGTGTGTGTGTGTGTGTGTGTGTGTGTGTGTGTGTGTGTGTGTGTGTGTGTGTGTGTGTGTGTGTGTGTGTACAGCCCATTGATCGGGCTCTAAGCCGGGCAGCCGCCAGTGAGGTAATGGACGATGCTGCTGAGCGCTATCTGAACCCCTTGACTTCTGCCGGCTTGACTGACAGAGCTGGGAGAGCATCGGGAAGCAGATAAGGTTAGAGGATGGGCTACAAACCATACATCCAAAAGACAGCTAACCATCTCAGAGCTTAGAGACAAGAGCCACCAATTTAATTGGGATTTGCTTGTGTGGGTCACGGTTTGATTGATCTCTCAACTATGGATTTCAATCAATTTCTTCCCCGCAGGATCGCCAGAGACTTGCAATGAAATATGCTTTTTTCATAATACAAAGTGGCGGTTGGGTTTGAAGTCCCGTCAACGTGCTGTTGGTTTGTCTGTTTGGTTCAGAGGCTGGAAGCAGCGCAGCCACCCCTGAAGATATGTTGATCTTACCAGCTCATGTTTCCCAGTGTTTCTCTGTCGTTCCCACTGCGGCTGACCACAGAGACAGTCCCATGGTGGCCTCCGTCCCGACCGCCGCCATCTTACATTCCACAGCATTGTGGGGACAAACCTTTACCGAGGCACATAAACACAAAACAATTATTCTACAATCTTTTTAGGATCGGTGAGTGAGGGATCGAAACAAAGATCTTAGCAAAGGTGGTTAGAATAACAAAAGGTTACAATTAGGATAAACAAGTGACTGTCAATGAGAGAATAGATGGGGGAATTAACTATTTGGCTGATTGGGAGCAAACATTCAAAAGCTTACATGAAACTTTATTAGTATTAAATATTTTAAGACACCTCATATTCAAAGTAAGTACACAGATAATGTAACTTAAATGTCATGTAGAAAATGAGGGAAGCAAAAGGCAAACTACAGACCATTATTTTGGTCATGTAAAAGTGGAAGTGGCTTCTGGGATATTGCTTTAGAGAACTGAAAACATTTGTGTTGTATTTCTCTAAAAAGAAAACTAATCCTATTACTTGGGAAAACACCAGGAGAGGTCAAGTAGCAATAATTAAACAAATAAAAAGGAATTTAGTTAAAGGATTATAATCTTAATTAACTCGAAATGCGAGGAATGGGAAAAAACCATGGGGATTAGAAATAAAGTGAATTTCCTTATAGACAATAACTCAAGTACACAACACACTACAATTCTAATGTTAGATATAAACAAAAACAATGTTTTTTCGATGCTCTTTAACTTCATAATCCTTCTAACCATAAAATGATACACTCTACAATCGTCCCCTGTCACCCCCTGTCAGAAGTGTCCTCGGTCATGGTTGCCCGCTGCATCACCGCCACTGAATAAGATCCACATGTAGAGCCCAGTGCGATCACAATGCTCAGATGGTTTAATGATATACGGTCACACAGTAGACACGATGGCTGTGTGATGACATCTGGCTCCAACAACTCTCTCAGCGATCACCACATCTTACAGGGACGACTTCCCACAATGCCGCTAGAACGGCCGTGTTAGCAGCCTCAAGCCCCGACCGCAGGAGGTGTAAGGTATGTCAAACGTGTTGAGGAACTCAAAGCCAAACAAACATTTTGCATGGTAAAAACACTAAAATTCGGATTAACTGTACATCTGCTGTAAATCTAAATAAATTATCTCAGTGGTTGTTAAACATTTTTCCTGCATACACAGAATGTTTTCCCTCCACTGGGGACTATTACGATTCAATTTTGAAACCACCAAAGCAAACATTCGCTATTCCACTGCCATTTCATCAGCGCGGCCAATCTTGAAGGAAATGAGAGCACCACATTTAGTTTTTGCTGAGCTCAGGAGTTTCCTACATGTCTAAAGAAAGAAACAGCATTTCAAGACAAAGGGCAAGTGATGACAGTAAACTTGCTCAGGATGAAACTTTATTTTCTTGAGTCAGCTCCTACAGTCTCATTTTGAGTTGATTTCCTCTTGTGTCCTCCATAAATGTATTATCTTTTCAATGTACACACGGCATCTATTGCACGTTTGTCCGTCCTGGGAGAGGGATCCCTCCTCTGTTGCTCTCCCTGAGGTTTCTCCCATTTTTCCCTTTAAACTGTGGGTTTTCTCCGGAAGTTTTTCCTTGTACGATGTGAGGGTCTAAGGACAGAGGGTGTCGTATTGTCATACTGATATTCTGTACACATTGTGAAGTCCACTGAGACAAATGTAACATTTGTGATATTGGGCTATATAAATAAACATTGATTGATGATTATGTCACATTTCCACTGCAGGGCCTCGCACGAAACTAGACAAAAGTTAAACAAGTACAAACCACAGACTGTCTGTGTCAAGGCGAATACAGTCACTGGTTTATTTATGTCTGTATAGGCCGTTGTGAGTGTGGACGGTCGGAGCATATACTGCGTTAGCTTGTTCAGAAAACACGCATTTAAAAAGGTTTTTCGCCTGCCGTCTGTCTGCAGACTTGTCAAAGCATTAATTCATGGTTTTTACTAACCGGTATCAGTATGTTGTTACTTCGGCATCATTTTTAAACGTGTATTACAATTAAATCACGCTAAAATATGTTCATTTTGTTGTAGTTGCCAGCGATTCTCTCACTAGTTTAGCATACTCAGCCCGGTTGTTGGCCCGGAAAGAACCTCAATTTTGGAGAGCCAGAAAACTGTGAAAAAGTACCCGCTAGCCGGAACTACGCCTAGTGGAAACGCAACCAAAAACGGCGGCACGCTTAAACCGCGCTCCACGCTGCAGTGGAAATGCGCCATTAGACTGTCCGCAGTTGGCCCTAGATGTCTCTGGTGATTGGTGTTAAGTGAGGCAGTCCAGAGGACCACACTTATCCTCTATTGATCTACTGATGGCTTTCATGTAGGGTTTCTCAATCACAGCACGGGATATATTTGGAGCTCTGTGTGGTGTGAAATTGTAGCTTTTCTCTTCTAGTGTGCCTCTTACTGACCACTTCCACAAAGTGACTAAATGTAACATTTTAAAGTCAAACTGAAACTTGAATGTTCACTTTTTGTGTCTTTCAAAATAAGCTATAATGATACTGCAGCTATAAGCAATATTTTTCCATTTTAACAAAAGAGGATAAAGCCACAATTTGACATGATTATGGAAACAGAGTTTTATGTTTAGGGGGTTTCTGTCGTGCACTACTGACTGGAGCGAATCATACTGTAACGAGAAGTGAAAGGACCCAAATGCAGCACACAGGTTAGGTTGAGGCCAGGAAGTGGATCGGGGAGCCGGTAAATAGCAGACACAGGCAAACAGGAACTGCATTCGGAAGGTAAGGTACAGGCAGGATCGGCAACAGAGACTCAGACCGGGAAAGAGTGCTTATATACTGGCTTGATTAGCAGTGAGAAGCAGCTGGGAGCCCAGGTGTGATGATGAGGGGGGAGTGGCTGGGGTGTGAGGTGGAGGCGGGGTCAGCGGAGAATTACTGAGGTAGGCCTACAGCAGGCAAGGAAAGAAGCAGACCGTTTAGTGGCCGTTTCTCAATCGCAAGTAAAACTGCTGCAGAGCAACTATTTCAAGTATACTACGTCATTGAGTGGCGCCGAAGGACTGTTTAAATGCATGTTAAATGCCCAGCATTCTGCGCCACTCTATGACGTAGTATACTTGAAATAGTTGCTCTGCAGCATGTGTACTCGCGATTGAGAAACGGTCACTGTGACCCATACTGTGTATCCTTTTTTTCCTTAAATGGTGCTGGTTTTGACATATGTCTCTTTATAATATTTAACATGTTTGAGAACACACTGTGTATTTCACTCTGAAGGACATTAGCTCAGCTTGCTAGCCTTTGTTGATGGCCAAAGCTGGTAAGGTGTGGGGGATCAAGTTGCCTAATAATATTTGATTGTCTAAACTAAAGCTTCAAGCCATTGGGTGGTCTTTTCCATGGCAATGATTGACTGACATTTTAGAACAATCGATGGTTTAAGTTATGCATCTTATGATACGAACTGTGGGATAGAGGCCAGGTACGTTTGTTTATTAGACTAAATCCAGAGTGACAGAAACTAGATAATGATCCGCACCTTCGTCTGATTCCCCCTGTGGCCTGTAATCTGATCCTGCGGAGAGTCAGGTGTTCCCCTTTAACTTTCACCGCTGGCTGAATTTGGGCTAACTCGTAACTGAAGGTCCGTCTATTGGAGCTGCACCAGTTCTCATACCTCAGCGAAGAAACATATGCCATTATTTTGTATCTGGCACTAACAAAAGGCAATTTGGTCAGGTATATTGACAAGCCCTTGATGCAGCTCTACTTCTTCAGTGTCTGGATCTATGGCAGATTTGGGGCTACAGTCGCGAACTCGCCTCTCAAGGTATAAATGGTTATAAAAGACAGAATGGGCTGAGGCTAGTCAGTTAGCCTGCTAATTTCCCTAGATATCAATGCAATGCATAAACATCCCACATTCTGTTGACCATTTTAGTTCATCTTTTAAAGTTCCCAGCTAAAGTTCTGCTCATATATTAAGCAGAGGTTAGAAGTTTGTCAGTACTGCGAGGCAACTCTCCTAAAATGGTGTATTCAGTCAGAGTCTTGTGCAATTACTAATCTACATTCAGTACTTTGAGTGATTAAATGACTAATTAGGAAAATCGAACAAGCATAGATATGACAAAAATGGACTTGCAGCCCATGTTTTTTTCTTTTTGGGCTGCATTCAGCTATAAATAAACAGTTTCCCAGCAGGTTTAACACTTGTATGGTATCCGGGTCTATGGGACCCGTTTTCATTTAACTAAAGAAAAATGATATGATAAATTATTTTTTCAAACCCACACTCAATGGCCTTGGCTCATTTTCTGTGAAGAACACATTTTCAATGACCACAAAAAGTGTGGAAATGGTAGGTCCTGTGCACCTGTCTGGGCCTTGTGTGTGTGTGTGTGTGTGTGTGTGTGTGTGTGTGTGTGTGTGTGTGTGTGTGTGTGTGTGTGTATGTGTGTGTGTGTGTGTGTGTGTGTGTGTGTGTGTGTGTGTGTGTGTGTGTGTGTGTGTGTGTGTGTGTGTGTGTGTGTGTGTGTGTGTGTGCGCGCGTGTGCGCGCGCACGCCATTCCCGCACAAGGTTGCAAAATTGTTGATAAATTCAGGCACTGACTCCTGTCTACTCTCTCATTCCCGCATTATGTTTTGCAGGAACCAATCTTTATTTTTTTCACATTCTATCCCAGCTGCAAATTTGGGGCAAGACACAATAAGTAAAGCTTTGCCAGTTTTGGTCCTTATCACAACTGATCAAGATGGCCAAAAGATTCTCTGCTCAGAGGGCCTTGCAAATGATTTTGGAAGAGAGAGAACCATTTGATGAGGATGTAGAGGAGGAGGAAGAGGAAGAGGCTTCAGAATGTGAGGATCACATTTCTGAGAATTCTGAGTAAGTGACTTTGAAGAAGAGGATGAGATTGAGCATCAGCTAGTTACAAAAAAAAGACGAGCCACAGGACCAGCCGGTCAGTGGGCAAAAAAACAAGCAGCACTTTAATTCATTAATGTTATCTAACAAATGTAAAAGGGCAAATATGAACCATATATCTTGTTTATATTGCTTGTAATTGAGATGAAGTAAACATCTGTTGAGTATTTTAACATAAAATAGTTTGATTGTGTTGAATTGAAGCCCATAAGGCAGCGGGTCCACCAGACCCACGAATACTGGCTAAGTAACAACAATATGAACACCATACAAGGGTTAAAAACAGCTAAGGGCAAGCACGGTCATTTGTGTTTGTGTGTGTGTGTGTGTGTGTGTGTGTGTGTGTGTGTGTGTGTGTGTGTGTGTGTGTGTGTGTGTGTGTGTGTGTGTGTGTGTGCGCCTGTGCCTGCGCCTGCGCCTGCTTGCTTGTGTTCTTCCTTTTTCTGCGTGACGCTGAGCCGTCACCGCTGTGTTTACAGGAGCAGAGCAGCTTAGAGGCAGCAGAGGTGTTGCCACAGAGATCAAAACACACACACACACACACACACACACACACACACACACACACACACACACACACACACACACACACACACACACACACCCACACACACACACACACACACACACACACACACAAACACTGACTGAATGCTGACTTACAAGTGCCAAATTCATAAAAAGAGAAATAAACATGTAGAGGCTACATTTACACCTTTCTAACAAGTTCATGTGAGATTCACACATTTGACATTCATGTACTATATGTGTGAATTTTACAAGACAGACATCATAAACTAGTAAGCCAGCTCTGCATATGTTTTCATAATGACTGTAAGGTTAAGTAAGGATACGTTGCTACTACATGACAATCTTTACGGTAACTTCATTACATAAAACCAGATGTTTAATAGGAACATTCCCAACTCATAATAACAAATGAAACACTTGGAGAGAGCCGACCTCTGCAAAGACTGTTTCCATAAGTGAAAAATAATGTATGATGTGGATTCGCTCCAAAATGTAATGGTTCCTACCTTGACTTAGTTTCATGAAAACCGGGCCAGTATTTTTTTCCCTCAATCCTGCTGACAAACAGACAAATCAGCAAATGCAACAATCCTAATTCAGGTAAATGGTTACTGGAATCCATACCTTATTTTGTATACATAATAATGTTGGATATTGTCAGGAATCTCTTAAAACTCAAGAGCAAAGTCTTAGAGACAAATGCAAGTTTTCATTAATGACTTTTATTTAGCCGTGCTAGCAGCATGTTCGGCTTATTTGAAGCCGATGCACTATGACTCAAAAGGTTTTGGCTTATCGAAAGCTAATGTACTTACAGGCTTTCTTGCCTTGTATTTTCACGATTGATTGCACTTAATCATAGGTCGCTTTGGATAAAAGTGTGAGCTAAATGAAATGTAACGTAACATTCATGGTCCCGATGATAAAGCCCATTGGGATTGCTGATCTCCAGACTTTGTTCTAGCACTACCACCAAGTTGATATTACCAACTATCAATATAATTACTAAATGGTGAACAAGGGAAACATTATACCTTCTTAACATAAGCATTGTTATTGTGTTTGTAACTTTGGACCAGTCACTATGTTGTGTCTTTTCTCTTGAAAATGGTTCATGCTTGCTTTCAGAAGTAAGGGAAGTTTCAAAAGCTAAGTTGACCTACACAGAAAGAGGAAGTAGCTTACAAATTGGTGTCTCTTTTTTTATCCACACCACAACTCAGCTTCAAACAGAAGCATCAGTCTGGGACAAGATTAAACGTGCTGACATTGATTTAAGACTTCAGTAGAATTCTCGTCAGCATGCGTGGATAACTTCTTCTGAATAGGTCATTGATTAGCAACCACTGTGCTTTTACGCAATCATGCGTTTTATCCAAAGCCCCTTTCAGTACCAGCTTTCACGACTATTGAGAACACCATAGCATGTATAATAGATTTATCACTTGTGTTGGATGCTACTGAAATAGACTTTTGGACGAGAGGGCAGACAGCGTGTCACTCGGCTCTTTCCCTAGCTGACCCTCTGATGCGCCTAGCGATAAAATATGATAATAAAACATTTTACGTAAGAGGGAGATTGTGCGGGATTATGGCGGTGGCAAATGTACATAGACTTGCACATACACACACTGTTAGCAGTGGAGGAGAACAATGCAACAAAGCCACACACAGATGTGATTTAGGTCAACCAGTGGTGGACCCTGGTTTTAATTCTGCTAATCTCTAAAACCTATTTGTCTCTTCTGCGACCTTAGCCGTGTCATGGTTCAGCCAAAAGTCACAATCTGAGGACACACTCGTCAGTAGGCTGATAGTTTCTGCTGCTGTTTTGGCTCTGATGGAAAGAGAGATGAAAGGGAGGAGGGATGGAGAGACAGAGTGTCCTGTTTCCTCTCTGTCGGCAGAGGAAATACTGTTGAGCAGGGGTGTGGGAACGCCAAAGCCAGCAGCGAGGGGCTCAGCGGGGCGCCAAAGGCCTCCTTGGCAGGAAGCAAGCAAAGGGGATTGTGGGAAATTACACGGGATTAGAGCGGGCGTCTAATGCCCTCATCCAGCGGGACATTTTCATCAAGGAACAGGGCTGTTGGACAGGCACAAAGAGAGAGAGGGAAACCTCAGCCGACCCTTTTTTCCAGCCCCCCAGGATTAGACCCTGCAGAAACCTTCTTTCTTCTCCTTTGTGTTGCTTTTGCAAGCTGGCACCTCTTTTAGCACATTTCCGAGAGGAGGAGACAATAAAAAGGAGAAGGAGAGTGCTGAGGATGCTGACTGGTGGAAGTCCTGCTGTTTAAGTTGTGATTGGGGTTTGTGGGCCTCCACTACGACTATAGTTTATTTTTCCTTCCCCTCTCCATCACTCCACATGGGGTTTGTAACATGGAGGCTTTGGAGTCTGTGGAAGTTCCTGTAGTCCCTGCATAGATTCCCCGTGAATAATGAGAGTTTCATCTCAGGCCCTGAACTCATGGGGCAAGTGCTTTTAGATTTCTTTGTTTTATCCCTACAACTACACTTTCTTGTTTGCTCAAAAAAGAGGCATAAAGATTACAACAATTATTGAAAAGAAAAACGTTGACAGTTATTGCTTTGACGTTCATCTGCTGTGTTAGAGCCCGTGTTTATATACGCCTTTTTCTGAGGGCCAGTGCTTTTTGTTCAATTGATTCCAATGAGAACTGAGCGCATGCCACCGGAAGTGTTAGCCTCCAGAAAGGACACAGCGTATTTTTTCTGAGTGCTTTTTTGGTCGTCTGCTCAGTGCGCTCTGTCTAGAATCTAGAAATTGTATAAAATCTTGGCCTTGTAGGTACGACGAAAACAATCATAACAATAAAACGAAAAGGCTGCTTTTTGGTTATTGCTGCCGTTGAGTGTGTGACTTCTATTGTCTTCCTCCCTCGCGAAAAAACAATGTAATTTTTTTTTACAATAGCACAAAGAAATTCAAATCCTACTAGTTTGTCGTACAACAGCAGTGATTCTTTGGTAGCATGTTATTGTCCTAAAAACAATAAAAGAGCACTTGGAGCATTTTTTGATAAACGCTGAGAGCGAGCGACCCCCAGAGCCTTTTGCCTTCAGAGATTTTAATAATAATAATAATAAATTGTATTTCTATAGCGCTTTTCTTGAACCCAAAGACGCTTTACATTTGGGAGGGAGGGTAGACAAACAAAACAAAAACAAAGCCAAAAAGAAACCAAGAAACAAAACAAAACAGAAAAGCAGTCAGCACCAAATACTTTTTTTCAAGCTCCAGCTTTAATGACTATTTGCCACTGCAATTTGCAGTCCATGTTTATAACCAGAGACTTGTATTTCAAACACTGGTGGGGATGTACCCAGTTATTTTTATTGTTTCTAAACCTGTAAGTGACCATTACACAAGAGCAATCAATAGCTGTT
The DNA here is from genome assembly GCF_902827175.1 of Gymnodraco acuticeps. Lineage (NCBI taxonomy): Eukaryota > Metazoa > Chordata > Actinopteri > Perciformes > Bathydraconidae > Gymnodraco > Gymnodraco acuticeps. The sequence continues at coordinate 1,039,873 of NW_022990295.1, read as the reverse complement.
TGTCACTCAGTCAAATGTAAAACCAGTGCGTTATCCCCATCTGAACTGCCTAGTCTATGAGGAAAGGAGTACATTAAAGTGACAAAAAGAGCACACTCCCTGCTGCCTTTAGAGATAGGCTGTAAAAACAGATGGCTTTACTGCCACTTTACTCATCCTAATGATTGAGGACATTTTAACACACAGGAGAGAGAAAAAAACAATCCTCAGCATGCATTTCCTGTGGTTGGCAAGGGTGGGACAACAGGAAGCCGCCGACTTTATAAGGTAAAATAAAACCATGCATTTCCCCTTGGCTTCACCGAGCCCATTCTCTACTGGCCTCTGTTGAATGCTGTGGGAGAAGCCATTCACTCACCTTGTAGTGGTTTACGTGGCCATTAACTCAGGCTTAAACAATACTGAGATAGACATGGCTGCTCTGTGTAATTAGTTGTGGAGGGATAATTGCAAGGTCACTGACTGTTATTGTGAGCAATCTGAAAAATAAATCGTCTATTTCTGGCTAGACACTAACTATAGATGTTAGACCTTGAGAAGTAATGGATTAATACGGCTTTGCAGATATTCTACAAGGCATTACATTATAACCTTTCACACCACCGGTTAAAAACAAGAAATATGTAAATCTCTACATAATTGCCATCCTCTTAATAATTCACCCAACTTTTCAGATCTAATTCTCATCAGAAGATCAGACGTGCTTTGACGGGGGTTTTTGTGTGGCTGCTATCATATGCCGTATTTGATAAATACACAAAGGATATGTGTTTGAGATCCACAGCAGAACAAATCGGTAAATTTAACCGCCGGAGGATTTCAAAGTCCCATTGACATCTGAGCCTTACGGGGATTTTCCTTTTGAATGCTGCATTCCAACTATGCTTGAGCACTCCCCATTTTCATTCTGTCTGTCTTCCTGCCAAAACTGTCCAAACAGCAAGTCAAAAAACTCCATTTGCATACTGTTAAAAGAAGCTACTGTTATCAAACCATTTCCATATGTTGTGTAAAGAAATATACACTGTATGATGATGATACTGCAGATAGTATACTTAACATTCCATTTAAAAAAACAGGACATATGTGTAAATAGCAGTCTGATTGGCAGCTGGAGAGAGTAGGAAGAAGTTGGAGATGAGATACGTCCACTGCTAATCTCTGCAGATATCTAAATGTGAATGCAGATAAATACAATAATGAACTAAGTTTAAGTCTAAATCTTTGTCAGAGATTAAATATTGGGTTTTCATATTTTCCAAATGAGTATGTAAAGATAAATCAGTAAGAAAAACGCATTTTGGAAAAAAGGAATTTTAGTTTCAGTTTGACTGCAGCTGGTGAAAGATATTTTCTATAAATGTAGTCCTAAAACTGTTTATGTAGCCTAAGTGTCTCTTTATGGGCATTTTATAAGTACAGCACAGTTTATAAAGCTGTGATTTTAACACCACAGATACTGCAGCATGCCGCAACTGCCAACCAACAGAAACTCAGAAGTCACATGATTCTGGTAGTCCTTCCAAAAATCAAAAACTTTAGGCGGCAGGACTTTCCGAGGCAGAACACCACTGATATAGAGTCGCCACAAATAAGGACAGGCATTCTCAATGTTTAAAACCCAAGACTAAGGTTCTCCTCTGTCTCCTTGGGACTCGCAGTCCAGTAATATAACAGCCCTTCTGCTCGACCCCACCCTTCTGGCCCCCTGTCCCCCGGGAGCTGTGTGTCCTCTCTACAGTTAGAGCATGCAATGGACAAACAGTGACAAATAGCTTGTGTTTTATGACGCATAACAACAATGATTAGTCAGAGAGCTAATTATTCATTTCAAGAAGTGTGGGGAGAGACAGCAGGCTTTGTCAGGAACTGCTTTTATTTTCGCTTGTTGTTTGAACTTAACCTGAAGTGAACCGAGGCAGGCAGAGGAAATTGATTGTAGTTGTGTTTGTGTTTGGTTTTAGGTATTTCCCTAAGCCTTCTGTAGTTTTATGGTTACATCAGTGGTTTCCACCTCAAAACCAGCATGTTCAGCCGTAACCCAAACAGGGTGTCAGGTGTAAAGCAACTGCAAAATAAACAGTGTATATTTGCCCTGCCTGGTTCAATAATGTCTGCAGTTATAATCTTGATCATATATTCACTATACGATTCATCAACACATAACACCCCCTCTGACAATGGGGGATTTCACACATTCATATCAAAACTGACATTAAATGCTGTTTTGCATTCCTGCTGTGCAACTGAGACATATTTGTGCAACATTTTCGAAACAGGAAGTGGCACACACAGCAGTGACTCAAAGGTGAATCGAATTCATTGGCATTGTTAAGACCCTTTTTTGAAGATTTTCACCGCAATGTTAGTCCTGCACAGCCATGGAAACAAAACAATTATAGCAAGAACGAAGGAGAACTCTAAAATCTCAATCTCAATCTCAATCTTTATTTATTTATATAGCACATTTAAAACAACCTTCAGTTGACCAAAGTGCTGTACAGGCAGTAACTACAATATTAAATAACACAATGGGAGAATTAAAAACATAATAAAAAGCACAATGACTAGAAACATATAAAAAATAAATAAATAAAAAACACATACAAATATAAAAATGTAATGTTCAACTAGTATTAAAAGCCAGTGCAAAGAGGTGAGTTTTTAGCTGAGATTTAAAAAGTTCAATAGACTCAGCAGTCCGGATATGTGCTGGGAGGCTGTTCCACAGTCTGGGAGCTGCAACACTGAAGGCCCTGTCACCTCTGTTTTTTTTCCTGCTCCGAGGAACCACCAACATATTCTGCTGAGCTGAGCGCAATGCTCTAGCTGGAGCATGGCGGTGCAACAACTCAGACAGGTAATGTGGTGCCAGTCCATGCAATGATTTAAAAACAACAAGTAAGTACTTGAACTGGATCCTGTAACTGACAGGAAGCCAATGAAGGTCTGCCAAAACGGGTGTGATGTGGTCATAACATCTCTTCCCAGTAAGAAGGCGTGCAGCCGCATTTTGGACCAGTTGCAGGCGACGGATCAAACACTTGTCAACACCAATATAGAGGGAGTTACAATAGTCTAAACGAGACGTTATAAATAAGTGGATTAGCTGTTCAAATTCCTTACTAGGAAGATAGGCTTTTACCTTCCCCAGAAGCCGCAGCTGGAAGAAGCTTTTCTTGACAACTGAGCTTATCTGTTTATCAAATTTAAAACAGTTGTCAAAGATGACTCCAAGATTTCTGACAGAGGGATGGCTGTAGGAGGCTAAGGGGCCGAGTATACTATTAAAGCCATCCAGGAGTTCAGACTGTCCAAATATTATAATCTCTGTCTTGTTTTCGTTAAGAGTCAAGAAGTTGATTTCCATCCATGATTTTATGTCTTTCAGACAGCGAAGCAAGGCAATCCTAGATTCCTTATTTGCTTTTATAGGTAGGTATACCTGCAGATCATCTGCAAAGCAATGGTAAGAAATGTTATGCTTTTTAAAAATTGACCCCAGAGGTAGTAAATACAGACTGAACAAAATGGGGCCTAGGATAGAGCCTTGTGGGACCCCATATGCTAGTGGGGCTGCAGCTGAAGAATACTGGCCAAGATGCACAGAAAAGGTCCTTTCTGACAGATAGGATTGAAACCATTTTAGGACGTTACCTTTAATACAAACACACAGTTCAAGGCGTGATAAAATAATTTGGTGGTCAATGGTGTCAAAAGCAGCAGACAAATCTAAAAGCACAAGCACAGCAGAATTACTTTCTTGTCTGTAAAATGTTGTGTGTGTGATAAAGCATGATTATAATGCTTTAAATCTTTTATGAAAAAAAAGAGAATGTACATAAATATGTTTGCGCCAACAAGTTTCCCAATATTGTTCAAAATCTACTTGATGTAAAAATGTCCTTATTTACATTTTACAATCTCTGCTTAAAAGGGCCCTGTAATGCTTTGGGGTTTTCCCTTTCCTGTAGTGTGTTATTAAGGTTTTTGTGCATGTAAATGGTCTACAAAGACTAAAATCCCCAAATGTTCTCTCCCACAAACTCCCCTCTGCCTGAAAAGCCTCTATTGGACTCCTGTGTTTACTTCCGTATAATAGTGACATCACTATGTAACCCTTGCACTTCTATTGGCTAGTGCTCCAACACATTGTTTGTGATTTTGTTTTGTTTGTTGTTTGGGACATCTCTAAGGGGTTGACCAGGGGTGTAGTGCTGCCGGAGCGCACCGGAACTTCCGGCACTTCAAAAATTGCAGCGCGCGGAGCCGTGCACATGCCGCAGTTTTTGCGTGGCTGTGTCTTTAGTTGAAAGCCCAGTAGCATCTGGTCATCTGACATACTGATCATACAATAAAGCCATCGAAATAATAGGATACAGCAGGGGTGGATCTAGACAAATATTCATGGGGTGGCAAGAGGGTGGCAGGAGATTTTGAGGGGTGGCATCCCCTGGCAGAAGTACACAATATTAATATTTTAACTCAATAACATAGGTGACATTATTGTAGCACATCAGTAAAGCCTTACATATAAATATATAAGATGGCAGACATAATTTAATGAATTTGAACTGAACAATAACTGAATGAGTTTCACTCTTAGACCAGCAGGGGTACCAAATCTATGAAGACTGCTGCAATAAGTACATTAATTAACTGTCTCATCGATGTTTGTCTGAATTAATATATAATATTAACAATCATATTATGCCTATCAGCTGTCAATCACTGTTAAGATTCACATATTCATTTATTATTGAATAAACTATATTTTTTGGAGGAGTTAATGATGAATGTTCCTCAAGATGCTTGCTCACCCTCCTTCAAATTTGAAAGACAAGTAATTATGTCATGTATCAAAAATCAAAAGATCCAAAGGAACAGTTCAGAGCCCCACGACTTTACTGCAAACAGTTACAACCTTGACTTTACATCAGAAAGAACAAACATTAAAGAAGTGACTAACTGCATCAATTAGGGTTAAAAAAACGTGTATTCAGCTAAAACATATACATCGCTGCAGTTATTATCCAGTGGAAAGTCCTTACCTACTGGCCTAGTTAAATCAAAGAAGTTACTTTCTTTTGGCTAGGCAGTGTAGTTTTACACACCGTCTTATTTGACTTTCTCAGGACTTAAAACTGTTTTTTGGGGGCAGAACCCCCACAAAGAAAAAGAAAAAATATACGCATACAAGGTCATCATCTTAACAGTTTTTTATGCTCATCGAGTCATCCGTGAGCAGAGCATCAAGTTGGCATGTCTATTACAGCTGAATGCAGCGATTACCATTTTGTTCAGCAAAACGCCTCACAAAATTATTAAGATCCAAAGCTTTAGTGAAAATGAAATCGCCGCCAATCATATTTCCAAGCTCGCGCCAGGGCCGGGGGAGGGGTCACAAGACTCGCGTCTTGTGTTGCATTCACTTGCACTCGGACATTAGAGATTTTCTCTCATAAATGTCCGATGAGCCACAACTTTTCTTTCAAAACAAAGATGCTAACTGGGGTGGCAAGGCTATTTTTAGGGTGGCAGTTGCCACTCCATGCCACCCCAGTAGATCCGCCCCTGCTAGTGAGTCTTTTGAGCAACCTAATTAACCTAGTGATCTTTTGTTTTGTTATCGAAGTTTTCCTATTAAGTGATTTTTGTTTGCAGCCTTAAGTTTGTAGCTTTAGTCTTTTATAAATAAAATATATTTTTGAGTTGAAACTGAATCGTGCATCTGAGTTCCTGTGAGCCCATCGTGTCACCAATCATAACAGAGTCAGCCAGCTTACCAATCAGAGCACTGACTGGACGCTGGTTTCAGACAGAGGGTGAAAACAGGCATTATGAGAAAATACCTTTTTTAATATTAAAGCATTTAAACACTTCACAGTAGAGGATGTTATGACCGGCCCGTTGGCCACAACAGAAAAACCAGGAGAGACGCTCAAAGTTTCCAATAATCACGGCACTTTATTTGGCAACACCAAAAACAGGAGAGGGTGGACGAGGGGAAAGGATCACGGTGAGTCCCTCCGCAGCAGGCATGGAGAGAGTCATGACGGGGCTGTGACTCCGGGCAGCTGGGCTTAAATAGAAATATGAACCTCGAAATGAGCAAAATAGGGCCACTTTAAAATGTCTCTTTTCCACTCCTCTCTGCCCTGTTCAGTCAATATTATACTTAGTTTTTGTCGTGACCAAATTAAGTAAAATAATGGCATTTTGACATAAAAAGCAATAAAGTTAGATAAATCAATACCATTGGTTGACAGTGTGTAGTAACCATGACAAACACTGGCACAGTCGTTTCACACATCCACCAGCACTAAATATTTCATTTCATTTCAAACCTTTATTTAACGAGATTCGTCCCATTGAGATCATAGATCTCTTTTTCAAGGGAGACCTGCAGCAAATAGGTTCCACTTGAAACATAAAGCAATAAAGGACATCATACATTATATTTACAGGATACATTTACATAGTTATAGACATTTACAAGTGCCCATAGTATCAACGAGCATTTCATTTAGCCTAGCTTTAAAAACATGCAGAGGAATGAGATTGCTCAGTTTCAATATACGGCTTGTCCGGTGAAAAATCCACTGTGTCACAGCTGGCAGGTGTTTGTACTGCCCTGACAACAGTCAAGCTCTATAAACAATGCTGCAGTCCGGCCGCTGGCCTACAACACACACACACTGACACACACCGGCACACATGCACCCCACCATGAGTCCACTTGTTTGCATTCCCTGTTGCATGACATCACCACCCGGGGTAAAAACCCCGCGAGCCGATTGGTTGGCTGCGGCAGAATTGCTGATCAGGTCCAAAGATCACAAAGTTGTGCCAAGAGGTGACATCAGCGTGTGGCGCTTAGCCAATGGCAGAGAGATGCCTGGATGACTCTAAAGCAACATCCTATTTACACACACACACACACACACACACACACACACACACACACACACCCTTGTCTTTATTACATTCTGGGGGTACCTGACCAGACCATCCCTTTTGGGGTCCACCCTTTCTGAAGGTTGTACAGCACTGTAAAAAATCAGGCAGAATCCTGAAGTGGACTCAAACAAAGATTTCACTTCAAATTATCAATCAGAGAAAGTAGAGGTCACTGACCGGACTATAACCCGTTTCATGGGGTCTTGTCAGGTACAGAGTTACAGGAGGGGTCCATATATACACACTGTCTGGCTTTTAGTCATGTGTGGGCTCCAAAAATACACTGTCTGGTTTAAAACATTAGTGGGGCCACTTAGCACACTATTACTAAACTTACTTTAGGTAACAATGCAACACCTTTGACTGTCAAAGTGAGGGCTATCATGATGCAGAAGGATTTTCACCTTTAGTGTCAACATGTAGCTTCTGTTGTGACACAATTATATTGAATTCTAATGTACTGATAGCATTTTAATTAATATTTAAGCTATTATAGTAATGCTTTTTATTAGTCTATTTAACCACTGTGACACAGGGATGTCTGAACTCGTGAATGAGACTCACAGTACATTTACTGAATTTGCATCAGTTTCCTTCTTTTTAAATAAAGAGGGGTTTGTGTTCTAAGTGTTAATTATTGGAGCCATACAAGTCATGCTTATATGGGTATTCTGCTTAAATAGTCATTGTAATTTCCATTTAAGCAATACAATGTTATTATAGAGCTTTCCAGTAAATACAAGGAGATTGTCGTTATTAGACTTTTAATTATTACATACAATACATTAGAATACATTATTATTTATATATATAAATATATATATATAATAATGTATTTCCAGATGATATTGAAAGAAATGAGGAAATTGAAAGTGTGAAAAGGGACAAGATTAAATTGTGTTAAGAAAAAAACAAGATTAATATGAGAGAAACTAGAAGAGATGATAAGTAGTTCAGATAAAGGAAGATTACAAAAAAGAGATGCGATTTAAAAAGCATTCGAGGTAAGAGAAGATCAAATAGATAAGGTTGAAGAGGAGACATTGTGAATACTTCAGATTAAAAGAAACGGATGGTATTAAGAGGGACCATCATTATGGAGGGGTGAAAGAAGAACTAAGTATGATCTATATATTTGGTATTGGCGGCTTACATCAACATTTAA